>NW_026129189.1:0-4153 GCF_022985175.1 Labeo rohita
AAAGCATGCTAGCAACACTTAGCTAATATGATAAAGCATGCTAATAATACAATGCAACAGGAAGTCACATGTTTAATACTGTTGTGGATGCCTAGCAACATTTTAAAAATATCAGCAAATGTTAAATAGGGTAGCAACATGCTAGAAACATGCTATAACATGTTAGCAACACTTAGCTAAGTGCTAAAGCATGTTATTAATGCAATGAAACAGGAAGCTACTGTAACTCAGGGATGCAATGTCCAATCTGCGCCAAACTTAACAGGTTTGATAAGAGTCCTGGTCTGAACACATTTGCGTAACAATATTCAGTTATAGTCATAGCGCCACCTACTGTCAACAGGAAGTGACGTTTAACACTGTGATACACTATTAGCAACACACTAAAATAAGCCACTGAGTGCTAAACTGGCTAAAAACATACTCAAACATGCTAGCAACACTTACCAAGTGCTAAAGCATATTGTTAAAGCCACGAAACAGGAAGTTGTTGCAATTCCTGCAAACAATGTCCAATCTGCCCCAAACTTCACATGTTTGATGAGAGTCCTGGCCTGAAGATATCTACATGCTCATATTCAGTTAAAGTCATAGCGCCACCTGCTGGCAACCGGAAGTGACATGTTTAACACTGTGATGGTCTATTAAAAGCACAGCAAAATATGCCATATTGTGCTAAACATGCTAGAAACACTTTCTACATGCTAATGCATGCTATTAATGCCATGAAACAGGAAGTTGTTGTAACTCAGCTATACAATGTCCGATCTTCCCCAAACTTCATATGTTTGATAAGAGTCCTGGCCTGAACACATTTAAAGGCCAATATTCCATTACAATTATAGCGCCCCCAGCTGGCAACAGGAAATGACTTGTCTTACACTAACTCAAACATACCATGTTCAATCTGCACCAAACTTCATATGTTTGATAAAAGCGCTGACCTGAAGACGTCTACATGCCAATATTCAGTTATAGGCATAGCGCCACCAGCTGGCAGCAGGACGTTTGGCACATCTAAATGACTTTGATTATATTCCTCCTAAATTTACTATGTTAAAAGCATAGTGCCCACCGTTCGCTGTTTCCCTAAAGCCACCGGTCGGCGGTGAGCCCGGGTGCGAGGGCCCGTTCATCGCTGCTTGCAGCTTTAATTATTATTATTATTCTTCTCCAAAATGAATCGCATTTTTGAGGGCCTAAACATGCCCGAAAACTCACGAAACTTTGCACACGCATCAGAACTGGCGAAAATTTACGTCTGATATGGGTCTCAGAAGTGGGTGTGGCAAAATGGCTCGACAGCGCCACCTATACACTTTCAGCGGAGTGCGCCTCGAGCTACGTTTCAAGTACATTTATGAAAAATCGGTACACACATGTAACACACCAATACCTACAAAAAGTCTCTTGAGGCAAAATCCAAAACCCAACAGGAAGTCGGATATTTTTAATTTTTCAGCAAATTTTGTCTCATTTTTGCCATTTCCAGGCGTCGTACTTGAACGAACTCCTCCTAGAGATTTATTCAGATCAACACCAAATTTGGTCAGTCTAATCTAAAGCCCTTTGTGACGTTAAATTGCGAAGATCTAGAGTTTTCACTGGAGGGCGTGTCCGTGGCGGCCTGTCAAATTTCGATGATTCGCCATGAAAAAGGAAGTTGTTATAACTCAGCCATACAATGTCTGATCTGCCCCAAACTTCACATGTTTGATAAGAGTCCAGTCCTGAACACATGCCCATAGTCATATTCAGTTTTAGTCATAGCGCCACCTACTGGCAACAGGAAGTGACATGTTGCACTCTGTAATGAACTCCTCCCAGAGATTTATTCAGATCTACACCAAATTCGGTCAGTCTACTCTAAAGACCTTTGCAATGTTAAATTGTGAAGATCTTGAGTTTTCGCTGAAGGGCGTGTCCGTGGCGGCCTGACAAAATTCGATGTGTCGCCATGGGAATAGAAATTGTTGTAACTCAGACTTACAATGTCCGATCTGTCCCAAACTTCACATGTTTGATAAGAGTCCTGGCCTGAACACATCTAGAAGCCAATATTCAGTTATTATCATAGCGCCACCTGTTGGCAACAGGAAATGACTTATTTTACACTAACTTAAACATGCAATGTCTGATCTGCACCAAACTTCACATGTTTGGTAAGAGTACTTGCCTGAAGACACCTAAAGACCAATATTCAGATATAATCATAGCGCCACCTGTTGGCAACAAGATATGTAATGTCTTACACTAGCTCAAGCATACTGTGTTCAATCTGCACCAAACTTCATATATTTGACAAAAGTGCTGGCCTGAACACATCTACATGCCAATATTCAGTTATAGACATAGCGCCACCAGCTGGCAGCAGGAAGTTTGGCACATATAAATGACTTTGACATATTCCTCCTAAATTTATGATGTGAAAAGCATAGTGCCCACGGTGGTGAGTTTGAGCCTTATTTATAACATCTCTGTATGCTGTGAGTTTGAATATAACATGTATTAAAAAAAAAAAACCAGAAATTGTATTATATTTTAGTTTTCTATACAGTGATAGCTTAAAAGCTATGTCAATTAGCACTGCATTATAAGTACACTAAAAAGATGGTTCTTTAAAGGTCTATTTGGAACCGAGTTTAGGTTTTTTTTTATTATTATTATTCCTGGCTTTTTCTAAAAAAAAAAAAAAAAAAAAAAAAAAAAAAAAAATTTGTAACTGTCAAAACACCTCATTACTCATTTTCTGGACATCAACTATCCAGCTACACAGACTATCAACACAGTTTCAACAGGTGAAGTTCTTTCTTACAATGTCTATAAAATTTTAACTTTCATTTTGTAACTTGTTTCCCATTGCCAATAATGTCTTTTTCTTTCTTTTTTTTAGGTTCTTTTTTGTGTGACCAGCTCTGTTCAGTTAAGGATACTCTCTTCTCCAGTAAGTAAGTAATAGAGGTAATGAGTTTATTCATTGTTAGATTTTTCTTAAAATTATTACTTGAGTCTATGCTTAAGTGTTAAAGCTATATAAAACTATCCCAAGATCCCACTTTAAATCACTTTTTCTTTTTTTAATATTTTGAAGGGCATACTGCTTATATGTCAATTTTTGCTTATGGCCTTCATAATTGTTTTTACATAAACACATGGACACTCTTTTAACTGTAAACTCAACTGTGTATTTCAGATGCATCATATTCACAACTTCATCATCTGCAGAGAAACTGCCACTCAATCACACCACATTGATGGGCTTAAAGGCATCACAGAGGATCCTGAAGATACATTATTCCACTGGAACTTTTGTCATTTATTTTCTATTTCTATTTTCACTTTCTGATGTATTTTTTTCAAGTTCATTGTCAACTGTCATGTATTATTTGTATTTAGCCAATAACTGTTTTTAGAGCATTTTCATTTTTGCTTCAAGTTCATGTCAATTAAAAAAATAAAAGTACCTAACTGAAACTACATGCTGTTTTGTTTAGTTTTTGTGTGAGTGTGTAAAACCCTAATACAGGCTAAAATACATTATAGGAAAACGTCCCAGGTTACGACTGTAACCCTGGTTCCCCGAAGGGAACGAGATGCTGCGTCATCAAACGCTAGGGGAACGCCTCCAGCGTGAACACGCTCTGAATCACATGTGTAATCAGTCCAATAGAGAAGCGAGACGTCATGGGCGGGTGACGTCACGGACCAGGAAGCTTAAAAGCACGTGCGCCGGCACCGGCATTCAGCTTACATGAGAAGCGAAACGCCAGCAGGGATGCAGGAAGTAGGGCCTGAGACGCAGCGTCTTGTTCCCTTCGGGGAACCAGGGTTACAGTCGTAACCTGGGACGTTCCCCTTCAGGAACTCGAGCTGCGTCATCAAACGCTAGGGGAACGCTATACCCACGCCGCCCTAGTTACAAGTCCCTGCCTAGTGTGTGTGCTAGGACAGGAGAACAGAGGAGCCAGGAGCGACTCGCAGGTCTAAATCATAAAATCTGACAAAGGTAAGGGGCGAGGACCATCCCGCAGCGTTGCAAATGTCCTGCATAGGGACACCAGAAAGAAAGGCCTTAGAGGCAGAAATGCCTCGAGTAGAATGGGCCTTAACCCCCAAGGGAGAGGGAAGGCCCGAAGACTAATAAGAGAGAGTG
>NW_026129190.1:0-4140 GCF_022985175.1 Labeo rohita
ATTAAAATGGACTCCATTTGACTCAGCTTAAGTTAAGCATTCAGGAGAGAAAAAAAAATACTTCTGTGCCTTGTAGTTCAAAAGTTACTATCATAAACATGAGTGAAAGTTGGTGCACAAATGGTGGCACTATAGAGTTTGATAGAAAGACTCCAAATATGCAATGGTGACAGTTCAGACTGTTTACATTGTGCCGGATTTCACAATTATCCAGCCAGTGGTAGTATGGGTTGCCACAGACTCGAGCAAAATAAATGGAAGAAGAAAGTACACGAGACAAAATGAGGATCTAAGTATGGCAAAAAGCATTAGACCAACTGCAATAATGTGTATGAGTAATATGATTTTTTTAATTATATATATATATATATATATATATATATATATATAACCAATTAGTGTTGCTGTTGCAGTGATTTTGTGTGGTCACTGTAAGGTGAGAGTGGATGTGTCTGAAATTGCCCCATGTATCCATGAATAGGCCAATATGTGTGGGTATAGGTTGTAATTTTGGACACAGGCAATTAAAAAGGACAATTCCTCCCTTTTTTGTTCCATGTCAGTTTAGTTAAAGTTGTAAAATATGATACAATAAATATTTATGTTGCAATACTAGTTCAGTAAGAATTATGAATGGATTGTGAAGCGTTTTGTTTGTGTTAACCTAATTTAATAAATGTATCGTTTTATAGTCTTGTTCTCGTGTGTGTAAATGGTATGCTAGCTACATTAACCTAGGGGTGCTGTGACGTGTTTGCAGACAGCATCTTTGTCATTGGTAGAATCCATATAGTGCTGATATCTGAAGCAATGAGAGACATAGGCTGTGTGTGTGAGCTGATAGGAGGAGCTGAAAAAAGCAAAGGCTGCAACTCAAATCACAGCAATTAGCAGCAGTGGCAGTTCAAGCTTGTATGGCACTCTGGGTGAAACACCCCTTCTGCCACCTCTAAATTAATTAAAATTTTGCTATTTTATATACATGTGTGTGTGTGTGTGTGTGTGTGTGTGTGTGTGTATATATATATATATATATATATATATATATACACACACACTTCTACACCACACTCTTAATCACCTTCTTCTGTTTAACAAAATTAGTTAAACATTTCATATTTTCCCTCAACAGAACAGCACCCAGAATGGCCCAGTCCAATAGGGTCACAAATCCTAAACAACACTCTAAACTTTCAATTTGTAGATGTGTGGTTTGGCCAGACACCTCAGTGTACTTTCAAGAGGATGAAGTGTGTCCTCTTGCTGACTGATGAGGAAGAGAGGTTGGCAAAAGAAGTCTTGATTCCTTCATCCTCTGAAGTGACTGAGAAAGAGCAGATCCTCTTTTTAAGATGGGGTACCTGACACCTCACAGGATGCAGGAAAATGAGTCATTTTAACCTTGTCAGAACTCCGTTATCAAACACTGTCCAAAATGCATTTAGGAGTTCTTTATAAGCATTAATAAGTATTATAAGTAATAATTTTGACTTTTAATGCAGGGTTACCAACTTTGGTTGCTCAGCTGGAGTGAGATTTCAGTGACTGAATTAATAAAATACCTCTAGGTGGATCTAACAATTTTAATACTATACAAACTGTGGCATTTCACACAAACGTGCTGCACACATCAGTGTATCTCCCATATGTAAAGACTGTCTTTGACAGCAGGAAGGATGTGGCCTCTAAATTAAAGGTGAAGAATGCAACATAACGCTAGCAGGGGTCACTCATAATTCATTACATAATAAATAGTTCATTTTGTTCACAACTGTTCTAAAGTGACGAATTTGTAATGGAGGCTTGGGCTCAGCTGTTAAAATGTAAACTTGAGATTTGAGTCTGTGGCTGAAGGAAGTAGTTCTGTGTACAAATGTTTTTGAAGACACTCTGTGGTTCTTATTTATTTAAACTTGTTCAACTGTTAGGGATAGGATCCACAATGCACAATGCTGTCACGTTTGGTGTACGGGGAAAAAGAGGTCAGGGTCCAAATGCAGGAAAGGATAATTTTAATGAAACAAAACACAAAAGAACGTAAACCAGAAGGCCAACACGGCACAACACAAACTGGAAACAAGGATCAAAAATCAAAACCGAACCGAACACACACGAGGACAAAAGACAATGCAGACCTGAACAGGAGTGAGAAGTGAGAGTTCTTATACAATAGTCCAGAGTGTGAACAGCTGTGAGCGTAATCAGTGCAAATGACAAGACAGACGTGAACAATCAGGGGAGTGCAGTGCAAGGGGAACAGCGACCTCGAGAGGCTGAGGGAAGACCCACAGCCCCGATCATGACAGTACCCCCTCCCTACGGAACGGCTTCCAGACGTTCCCAAAGTCTGGAGGGAGGAGGTACGGAGGAAGGCAACTCAGGGGGAGGGACGGCGGGCCAGGCCCGTGCAGCGCAGTCACCGCCGCGTCAGGAACAGAGAGAGCGGTCACCGCCGCGTCCGAAACAGAAGGCACGGTGAGGGCCGCGTCCGGAACAGAGAGAGCGGTCACCGCCGCGTCAGGAACAGAGAGAGCGGTCGCCGCCGCGTCAGGAACAGAGAGAGCGGTCGCCGCCGCGTCAGGAACAGAGAGAGCGGTCGCCGCCGCGTCCGGAACAGAGAGAGCGGTCACCGCCGCGTCCGGAACAGAGAGAGCGGTCGCCGCCGCGTCCGGAACAGAGAGAGCGGTCGCCGCCGCGTCCGGACAGGAGATAGCGGTCGCCGCCGCGTCCGGAACAGAGAGCGCGGTCACCGCCACGTCCGGAACAGAGAGAGCGGTCGCCGCCGCGTCAGGAACAGAGAGAGCGGTCGCCGCCGCGTCCAGACAGGAGATAGCGGTCGCCGCCGCGTCCGGAACAGAGAGAGCGGTCGCCGCCGTGTCAGGAACAGAGAGAGCGGTCGCCGCCGCGTCCGGAACAGAGAGAGGGCCGCCGCCGCGTCAGGAACAGAGAGAGCGGTCGCCGCCGTGTCAGGAACAGAGAGAGCGGTCGCCGCCGCGTCCGGAACAGAGAGAGCGGTCGCCGCCGCGTCAGGAACAGAGAGAGCGGTCGCCGCCGCGTCCGGACAGGAGATAGCGGTCGCCGCCGCGTCAGGAACAGAGAAAGCGGTCACCGCCACGTCCGGAACAGAGAGCGCGGTCGCCGCCACGTCCGGACCGGAGATAGCGGTCGCCGCCGCGTCAGGAACAGAGATAGCGGTCGCCGCCGCCTGCCCGAGGAAGAGCGTTTCCGCCCCCGCCAGAAAGCAGGGCCGCATCTGCGCAACCTCGGCCCTACAGGCGTCCATCCCCGCCAGACAGGCGTAGATGAGCTCGAAACGGGCGGCCGACGCCGCCTCAAAGGACATTCCCGCCGTGTCGGGAAAAGAGCGGGTGGTCGCCGCCCCCAAACGCGCGTCCGCCGTCGCCAAACGGGGAAGCTTCGCCTCCCCGAAAAAAATCCTCCCCGCTGGACCCATCTTGGAGGTCTGCATTCTGTCACGTTTGGGTCAGAGAGAAAAGAGGTCAGGGTCCAAATGCAGGAAAGGATAATTTTAATGAAACAAAACACAAAAGAACGTAAACCAGAAGGCCAACACGGCACAACACAAACTGGAAACAAGGATCAAAAATCAAAACCGAACCGAACACACACGAGGACAAAAGACAATGCAGACCTGAACAGGAGTGAGAAGTGAGAGTTCTTATACAATAGTCCAGAGTGTGAACAGCTGTGAGCGTAATTAGTGCAAATGACAAGACAGACGTGAACAATCAGGGGAGTGCAGTGCAAGGGGAACAGCGACCTCGAGAGGCTGAGGGAAGACCCACAGCCCCGATCATGACAAATGCAACATCATACTTGTCACCATGTGACATTGCTCTATATCAGCATGGATGTGATGACTTGTATTTCACACTTTGGAACAATCTAAATTTGCATAACAACATACACAGCATACTGGGCAACTTCAAACCTGAACTGTATTAATTTGCTTCTTGACCAATGAGCAATCAGTGCAAATTATTTAATCATTTAAATAGAATCCCATGAAAAGAAAACACTTGCACAGAAAACAGCAAAAACAAAAAAAAATTCTTAAGATACTGTATCTCCTCTGTACATGTCTGCCAGACTGTAAAGAGACGCAGCTCACAGAATCTC
>NW_026129191.1:0-4099 GCF_022985175.1 Labeo rohita
TGAGTCAGAATACATAGAGTTCAGGGAGAGAAAGACAAGACGAGCGTTTGAGATTAAAAAGTATTTTAAATTGTATTCTTTTAATGAAAATAACTGATTGGTTCACTAGATAAGACCCTTCTTCCTCGGCTGGAATCATTTACAACCGCATTTGTGATCGTTTGAAGCTGCATTTAAACTGCATTATGGAATTCAAAAATCGGGGCACCATATCAGTCCATTATATGGAGAAAAATGCTGAAATGTTTTCCTCAAAAAACTTAACGACTGAAGAAAGAAAGATATGAACATCTTGGTTCACAAGGGGGTGAGTACATTATCTGTGAATCTTTGTTTTGGAAGTGGACTTGTCCTTTAAGGGATGCCTTAATAACAAAATTTTTACTGTGCACTGAAATGTGTGCTCCCTAAATAGCTGTGAAAACCAGGAAGCGTCGATGCTCACTACGTTCCCTTATAGGAAGTTCTGAAGCGCAAAACTTAAGAGATAATTCACTACAAACGATTAATAGATGAACGCACAATTATCCATGTACTGGATCAATTTTATGCATGTATCTTACAATCCACAAACAAATGCATTTCAATTTGAGTCTGTGGAATTCGGGATTAAATGATTGTGCAGCGATTTGTACAAATAAAGACATGTTTGCACATAAAAATGTTCTGTTCTGCATTAATATATCATAAATTGCTCATGCAAAAAGGAATCAGTGCATTTGTGGATCAGGTGACACGCGTGCATTTATTGAGGTCTTGCTCGAGTCAATCTTGTTCAGTTCATTTGGATTTTGAGACTTCATTTTCGCAGTTTACAGCATTTCACGACACACACACACACAACTACCAATGAACAAGGCCCAGTGCAATTCATTAACGTGTACGCGATTTGAAAAATTCGCAAATTTGCGTCACTACACTGATGTGAAAAATGTTATAATTTGCATTAAAGTATCACAGTTTGTGCATGTGGCGATTAAAATGTTCATTTGTGGATCAGACGACATGCGTGCATTCATTCACATCTCTTCTGAATCGATTCTATTTGATTCATTTGAATTTTGAGACTTTAGTTCCGCCCTTTTAGCCCAATCCACACACACACAGCTCGCGATCCACACGCAGCTGAGCCTAAGAAAATCGGCGACCACTAGATGGCGCTATAGCCACAGTCACACGTGCGCATTCCATTGTGTACGCTTTTATGAATGTTACATCGTGTTTTATTTGTTTCTTTTTGGTTTGGCTATTCTCCCCTGCCTGTTGAAATATAGTAAACATGTTTTATTGAACTTGTTCTAACAGAATAACTTAGATTATTTTTGCCAAACAAGAACTTCTTCATGGCACCTTTTTTTCTGTACTTCAATGGCACGTTGTCACTTATTCCTTCCTTGTATTATTATTATTATTATTATTATTATTATCATTATTATTATTACTATTATTATTTTTATATATTATTATTAAAGTGTTATTATAGTCGCTTGTTTAAGCCATTAGTAGGCTAGTCGCACGTTTCTATTAAAGTGTGATGCGATCAAGGAAAGCCCAACATATGGTGAAATTTAACCTTTTATTTGATACCATATGAAAGCTGGGTTCAAGCCCTTTTCAAAACAGTTTTTATTTCCAATTTTTTTTTTTTTTTTATCTATTTCCATAGATTGAACGTAACAAAATATGTTAAACAATATGACTATCTTAAGTTGGCTGATATAGATATGATTTTCAGGAATTGAATTTTGAGAAAAATGGGTTTAAAGTGAGATGGCTTTCACTTTCACTTCAGGGGTTTAACAAGATCTGTCTGTCAAATCAGGAGCGCTATACTGCATCATTACACAAATACACTAACGTTTGTTTTTTTTTTTTTTTTTTTTTTTTTTTTTGTCATGGCCATAGTCTCCAAACTTTTGATCACCCCTTGTATGTTTAGATAGCACGAATAATGTAGCCTACCTTGAAGTTTACATTTAGAAAAATGCGCGCAGCCCAACTGTTCACTGTGCATAAAAGTTCACTGGACTCTTCCTCTTTAGTAACTTACTTCATCCTTCATTTCTGGATGTGAAGTAAGTAAGATTAAGTGAGCAGCTAAGTTACAGTACTTAAGATTGCATTGTTGTGCTCCGTCATCTCACGATATGAAAAATAAATAAAAACCTTGCATGCGACATATTTTTCGAATTTCCTGAAAACGTCCCAGCGCTTTCCCAGATCGCATCACAATTGATTATATTAAACCAATTTATTGTTTATTATGTAAATCTATTATTTATTATGTAAACCAGGGCGACAAAAAGGTCTTCTTCACATGTAAAATCATCCTCTTCAAACCCATAACATACACTCTCTCATTACTGTAAGTCGTATGAAATTTCTCTCCTACTGAGAAGATGGCGAATCAGCATCATCAACTTCATCTTTGCAGCCGACACTGACTCAGAAATCAGTTTATCAAAAAGTACATGAAATATGTTACAGCTATTTTTTCCCTAGACATTCATTGTCATTCCTTTAGTCAGCAAGCTTTATTCGTCCGCTTGAGCGCGGAATAGGCTATAAACAGCTCACTGGTTTAATATAGTATAGTTAATTGAATATAAACGTGCGATTACTAATGGCTCAAACGAGCGACTACAATAGCACTTATAATAATAATAATAATAATAAAAATAATAATAAGGAAGGAATAAGTGACAACGTGCCATTGAAGTACAGAAAAAGGTGCCATGACGAAGTTCTTGTTTGGCAAAAATAATCTAAGTTATTCTGTTAGAACAAGTTCAATAAAACATGTTTACTATATTTCAACAGGCAGGGGAGAATAGCCAAACCAAAAAGAAACAAATAAAACACGATGTAACATTCATAAAAGCGTACACAATGGAATGCGCACGTGTGACTGTGGCTATAGTGCCATCTAGCGGTCACCGATTTTCTTAGGTTCAGCTGCGTGTGGATCGTGAGCTGTGTGTGTGGATTGGGCAAGACTAAAAGGGCGGAACGAAAGTCTCAAAATTCAAATGAATCAAATAGAATCGATTCAGAAGAGATGTGAATGAATGCAGGCATGTCGTCTGATCCACAAATGAACATTTTAATCGCCACATGCACAAACTGTGATACTTTAATGCAAATTATAACATTTTTCACATTAGTGTAGTGACGCAAATTTGCGAATTTTTCGAATCGCGTACACGTTAATGAATTGCACTGGGCCTTGTTCATTGATAGTTGTGTGTGTGTGCGTCGTGAAATGCTGTAAACTGCGAAAATGAAGTCTCAAAATCCAAATGAACGGAACAAGATTGACTCGAGCAAGACCTCAATAAATGCACGCGTGTCACCTGATCCACAAATGCACTGATTCCTTTTTGCATGAGCAATTTATGATATATTAATGCAGAACAGAATATTTTTATGTGCAAACATGTCTGTATTTGTACAAATCGCTGCACATTCATTTAATCCCGAATTCCACAGACTCAAATTGAAATGCATTTGTTTGTGGATTGTAAGATACATGCATAAAATTGATCCAGTACATGGATAATTGTGCGTTCATCTATTAATCGTTTTGAGTCGTGTGAGAGAGTTTGATAGTGTGTGTGAGAGTTTGATAGTTTGAGAGTTTGCGAGAGAGTTTGATAGTGTGTGTGAGAGAGTTTGATAGTTTGCGCGAGAGAGTTTGATAGTGTGTGTGAGTTTGATAGTTGGCGCGAGAGAGTTTGATAGTTTGATAGTGTGAGAGTTTGATAGTGTGTTTTGTGAGAGAGTTTGATAGTTTGCGCGAGAGAGTTTGATAGTGTGTGTGAGAGAGTTTGCGAGCGAGAGAGTTTTGATAGTGTGTGAGAGAGAGTTTGATAGTTTGATAGTGTGCGAGAGAGTTTTGATAGTGTGAGTTTGAGAGAGTTTGATAGTTTGCGAGAGAGAGTTTGATAGTGTGTGAGAGAGTTTGATAGTTTGCGCGAGAGAGTTTGATAGTGTGAGAGAGTTTGATAGTTTTGAGAGTTTGATAGTGTGTGTGAGAGAGTTTGATAGTTTGCGCGAGAGAGTTTGATAGTGTGTGAGAGAGTTTGATAGTTTGCGCGAG
>NW_026129192.1:0-4054 GCF_022985175.1 Labeo rohita
TCTTTCTGTATCTTGGAGTTCTTTTAAGTAAGTGCGTTCAAAATGAGATCCAAACCAGTTATAAGTGTCTGCTATTAAATGGCATAGCTGTTATCTTTGCGGCACAAACAGAAAATGTTTGACAAAAAGGATTCTGAAAAAAAAAAAAAAAAAAAAACTGTTCCAATACCCAGGCATACTTAAATTCAAAGAAAACACATAAATAAAACAAAAAATAGTCGTTATGTTACAACTAATTCGGGATTCACTCTCGAAATAGCAGTGACTGATAGGGATAACTATAGCAGTGGACGAAAATGTGGATAGAGCACCTTCACTAATTTCAGAAGCACTCTCAGTGACTAATTTCTGGAACCAGTCAGGTTAATACGCTTTTATTTGTAAAACTATGTACAAAAACAACAAAACACAAATAAATAAAATAATTTAATAAATGCATATTTACAACAAGCACTTAACCCGGGGGAAAAAAATCTTATGGTCTTAAGTAATGCGAGGACAACGTTTGAGCTCAGTATCTGAGCAAAAGCAGAGCCAATTCATAAAAGAACAATGTATATTTAAAAGCACACGTCCGCTTGCGAGTGGAGAGATTCGTGATCGCGCATTCCACGGATGCGCCATCGTATTACATTATTGCGCTCTCGACATTTGTCATTAAAAATACGCTATAGAAACCGCCTAAAATTAAGTATGAAGAAGAGAAGAAAGTCGGTTTAGGCAGCTACCTATATTACACATGACAGGATCCGCCACTGCCAGATGCAGTTAGAAATTTAGTAAAAACGAGCATATATCTAGATATCTGGTAGGGGGCACCTGGGGTGGCCAGCCAGATTTCAGGGGGGGCCAGTGCCACCCCTGGCCACCACGCAGACACGCCCCTGTCGATTATCATAACACTCGGCAATAGATATGTTGTTTAACAAAGCAAACCAAAGCACCGTACTTCTTTCCCTTACATCCTCGACTTCATTTCAACAAAAAATGCCGCTACCCTGACTAAGGTCATAACACATAAAATCACTTTTTTTAATAAAAACTTTGCCTATGCTAATTTACCAAGCCAACCTACCTCATTTTGTGCCCATCTTCAAAAAGCAGATATTAACATAAAAATACCAACAGAGAAGGACGTTTCCGAGCAGGTAAATAAAAGTAAAGGTAAGGTAAAGGTAAGATCAAGGTGCACCTGCACACATTACAAAAGCGCGGGGTGGGGGGGATCTTAGCATGGGTGGAATTGACAACATCTATAGGGGCTGGGCAACCTTTTTAACAAGTGCAAGTTTTTTTATTTCCCTCTCAACCTCATAAGTACATCTGATAATGTCAGCTAAAATTGCCATAGCGTGGATTGTTAGAAAATATTTGCTCAGTCATAATTACCCTCCTAACAATTCCAAATGGTTGGATCCATTGCAGCTGCGCTTCTGACCATAATCGTGGACGGTCATAGATATGTTGTGGTTGCAGCAGTTGTTGTTTTGAAATATTCAGTGGAACTGGGAGGATTTAAGCGTTATAAGCATTATCACTGATAAAATAGATTAAGTGCACATTATTCATAAGGATCTTTTTTATTGTTGTTCATTCCTCACACTGAAGCCTTAATGCAGTTTTCTCCTGTCTTCACTACTTTATAAGCAAAACAAGAATGTGAAATATTTAACAGTTGTTGTGTGATATCCTATATAACCCTGGCAAATCAATGGCTGTATTTCGTTGAATAAACATAACACACAACAAAACTGATAAAATTTTGAGGATAGATTAACATTTATACTCACTTCGTTGTGTGCTAAAATTGTGTTATGCTTCGTTGTGTGCTAAAATTGGTTAACAGCTTCTGTAATCAGGCACCAATATATTATAAGTTGCTTTAAGACGAAATAGGAAACAAGTTCAAAGTTTGTGATAGTTTCTACGCTTAATGAGTGATTTTGTAATGAAACTACTACAGAATAGCACACACAGTAGCCTATATTAGTAAAGACATTTCTCAAATTTCATATCAGACTGATTATATTTTCTATTGTTTATTATTATTCTTTTTTTTCTATTATTTATTAGAATGGACATAAATACGATATATACACTATACTAACAGTGAATCAAATTTAGAAAACAATACACTTTCCTACATTTCAAGGTCACTGCTTAGTCCTATATGAAGTTACTCTAAAAGAAGTAGAAGGGCAGGATTTTTAAATAATATTTCAATAAGTAATTGTATTATGAAGCACAGAATAAAAAACTTAAATGAGATATTTGAGAAAAGAACTGATTAAAATGAGAGAATGCAAACAGATACTTTCAAGTTATTGGTGTTAATCTGCCACCCAGTGCTAATTTCCTACATTACATGACAAAGCCTATTTAACTGACAGCATTCCTCCAATTTTCACTGAGATTGCAAGATGGCAGGCTGCTCTAAGGTGACTGAAACCCTGCGACAGGAGGTTGTCCAGATGAAGACCAAAGGGTTGACACTTTCTGTGATTTTTTGAATATTGTAGCTTTACATTGATTCTGATTCATTTAAGTTCCTCAACAGGCTGGTTGTCCACATAAGACAAATGCATGAGAAGACAGGCTAATGCAGACTCTCAATGTGGAATCAATTCAACACTGCAGCTGGAATTGCTTGCCAGTTCAGTGCTGAACAGGGTAAGGATCTGTCTCGGGATCTTTTTAAGAGAAGTCGGACTGAAAGTGCACTCTGCAGTGACTAAACCTCTCATGAGCAGAAAGAATCAAAAGACTATGCTCTCCTTTGATGAGGAGCATGTTGTGTGGAGAGAAGAGAACTGGTCCAAAGTTCACTTTAGGGATGAGAGCAAGTTTCATTTATTTGGGTTTGATGGGAAACATTTTGTTTCAGCATCAAACTGAGGAAAGACTTGGGAGGAGGAAGTGTCATGGTTTGGGGGATCTTTTCATCATAGTCTGTGAGCTGTTTGCGCTAAACCAAACATTACTAAATTCAAATGTCAAACTCTCATCTAAAAGTACATAAAGGAGAAAAAAACAGCTGTATGTAAACAAAGGCTGCATTTACACTGGCACAAAAAATCTGACACAAACTGGAAATTGTTGCACGTGTGTAAACAATGAAATTAGCATTATTGTAATTAAAAATATGCTAAATTATTGCCAAAGCTGTCTCTATTATTATAACTTACTCTATAAGTTAGTCACTGTGATGGTTCAGTTACAGTAATTATCTGGCAACACTATAAAAAAAAAGTGTAATGTAGCTTTTAGTAGTAAAGCTGTTGTATTTTTAAAATGTACAGGGCAGGGTTTGAAATCCAGCTCCAGAATATGCCATTTCTTTTCTATATAATGTTTCCATCTCAATAAAATGTGAGCAGCACGCCGGCATTAAAAAGCCATCTTTAGGCAAACGTGTCACCCTTGCATCTGGAGTTCTGATGGGAATCGGATATGTGTGTTTAGACTTAAATTGGATGTCCAGATATCGGATACATATCCGATTAAAATCCACATTTAGAAGCCCAGATCGGATGCAAAACTATTTCAGATTTTCGTGCTTTTCAGATTTTTGTGTTTACACACGTGCAACAATTTCCAGTTTGTGTCAGATTTTTTGTGCCAGTGTAAATGCAGCCTTTGTTTACATACAGCTGTTTTTTTCTCCTTTATGTACTTTTAGATGAGAGTTTGACATTTGAATTTAGTAATGTTTGGTTTAGCGCAAACAGCTCACAGACTATGATGAAAAGATCCCCCAAACCATGACACTTCCTCCTCCCAAGTCTTTCCTCAGTTTGATGCTGAAACAAAATGTTTCCCATCAAACCCAAATAAATGAAACTTGCTCTCATCCCTAAAGTGAACTTTGGACCAGTTCTCTTCTCTCCACACAACATGCTCCTCATCAAAGGAGAGCATAGTCTTTTGATTCTTTCTGCTCATGAGAGGTTTAGTCACTGCAGAGTGCACTTTCAGTCCGACTTCTCTTAAAAAGATCCCGAGACAGATCCTTACCCTGTTCAGCACTGAACTGGCAAGCAATTCCAGCTGCAGT
>NW_026129193.1:0-4036 GCF_022985175.1 Labeo rohita
AAAAATTTTTTTTTTCCCCTTTTGGGTGCGGCCCCCCCAAAAAAACGGAGCCTAATTTTCAATTTTTTTTTAAAAAAAAGCCCCGGGGGCCCCTTTTTTTGGAAACCCCTTTTGGGTCCCCCCAAACCCAATCCCTCCAAATTTCCCCTTTCCAAAACCGGGGGCGGCCCCCAAAACACCTGGAAATTTTATAAACCCCAAAGTTAAGCCCGAATCCCCACTGGGCCCCACAAATTTAAAAAGGGGATTTTGGGCCTTTTGGAAAGGGTTTTTCCCAATTTTCCCCGTTTTTTCGGGAAACAAACCAAAGGGGGCCCCCCTAAAATTTCCCCCTTTGGGGCCCCAAAAAAAAAAAAAAAGGGCCCCGGGCCCCCCACCCGGGGGGCCCGCCATTGATCCCAATTGGCCTAGGGGACCCAAAAAGTGGCAAAACCCTTTATAAGGGCCCCCTGGGGCCAAAAAAGCCGGGGCCCCTTTTTCCTTTTTTTAAAACCAAAAAAACCCCTTTTGGAAATTGGGGGAACCCGGGGCCCTTTAAAAAGAAGTTTTTTAAAAAAACCCCCCCACTAAAAACCCCCCAAAAAAAAGCCCCAAAGGCCCAAAACCAAGGGGGGGTTTTAGAAAAAAAAAGCATTACCCCCGGGCCCCTTTTAAACGTTTAAAAATTGTCCCCTAAAACAAAAAAACCCGGGGCATGAATGCCCGGGGAAAGCCCCCCCCTTGAAAAAACCAAAGGGCCCCTATGGCCCCTAAAACCAATTTGGGGGGCCCCCCATTTTTTTTTAACGGTTGGCCCTTTCGGGAAAACCCAAAATTTTTCCCCTTTTTAAAAGGACCCCGCTCCCGCGTAGGGCCTACCTTTAAAAAGGCCCTTGAAAACAATTTGGGGGCCCCCTTCCCCCAAAAACCCCCCACACCAAAAAAAAAGGTTTTTTGGGCAACCCCCCCCCCCGGGCGGCCCTTCTTTTTTTGGGGGGGGCCCTTGGGAAAAAACCCTTTTTTTGGGGGCCCACCCCAAAAAAGGGGAGGTCCCCAGCCCCAAATCGGATGCGGGAAAAAAATAGGCTTTTTTTGGGGAAGGGGGGGGGGACCGTGTCTACCGGGCGCTCCTTTTTTGGGAAAATTGTTTTTTCAGTGAAGGGCCCCCGGGGAAAAAAAGCACCCCCCAAATTTTGGCCCTCCCCCAACCAAAAAAAGCTCCCGGGCCCCCAAAACCCTTTTTTTGAGAAAAAACCCTCTCTAGAAGCCCTTTGGAAAAAAACCCCCCAAAAAGCGACCTGGCCAATAGGGCCCTCAGGAGCCACCTCTAACCCGGGAAGGGTTTGAAAAACTTGGGGAGGGCCCCCCCCCCCGGGGGGCCCCCACGCCCCAAAAGGTTTTATAAAACAACAAGGGAAACCCGGCTTTTCCCAAAAAGGGGGCTCCTAAACGAAGTTTTTTTTCCCCAAAAAAGGGTGGGCCCCCCCTTTCGATAAAAAAGGGGGGGCCCCAAAGGGCAAAAAAAAAAAAAGGGGGCCCTGGACAATCAAAGGGGTTTAGGGCCCCGGTCCTAAATTGGCTTTTGGGGGCCCCCTTTTGGGGGCAGAACCCCAAATTTGGTCCCCCCTTGGGGGGCAAAAAAACAGGCATTGTTTTGGGGGGGGGAAAAAAAAACCGGTCCCTTTTTTGGGAAAAAACCCCTCAAACCCAACCTGGATCCCCTTTGGGGGCCCAAATTGGGGGCCCGAAGCAAAACCCGTCACCTTTAAAAAACCCTTTTGGGAGTTTTGGGGGAATTTTTTCCCCTTTCCCCCAAAAAAACCACCCAAAATTTGGGCCCGGGAAAGGCATTTTATCTTCGGGGGGAGGGCCCCCTTTTTTGGGCCCCAAAACCTTTTTCAACCAAACTTGGGCCCTTTTGGGGGGGGGAACCCCCCCCCGCAAAACCCAATTTTTAATGGGTCCTTCCCCGGGTGGCCCCAATTTTTGGGCCCCAGGGTTTTTAAAAGACCCAAAAGCCCGGGTTTTTTGGCCAAGGGGGGGGAAATTTTTGGCCCCCGGGGGACACCCAAACCCCCCAAAGGGGGGTTCCCCCCTGGGGGCCCCCTTTTTAAAAAAAATTTGGGGCGGAAAAGGTTTTCTAGGGCCCCCTTTTAAGGGGTTTGAAATAATTTTAGGCCGTGGTTGCTCCCCCGGGGGCGGGGGTTTTTTAAACCCCCCTTGGGTCCCCAAAAACTGGCCCGGTCCCCCCTTTTGGGGGAAAAGAGGGGTTTTGGGGTTTTCCCCCTTAAGCCCTTTCGGGGGGTTTTTGGGGGTTTTTTCCCCCAACCGAGGGTTTCTTTCACCCCTGGGAGACCCCCTCTTGCAAGGCCAAAATTTAAAACCCCAAAAAAACGAAACCCATGGGGGGGTTTTTTTGGCCCCCAAAAAAACTTCGGGGTTTTTAAAAAGCCCCAAGTGGGATGAAAACCCTTTAAACCCTTCCCCACTTAAAAAAGGTTTAAAACAACAAGAACGGGCCAAAAACCTCTCCAACTGAGGGGTAGCGTATCCTGACAAGCTCAATACCTGCCGTCAGGATGCGCTACCATACTTAACACTAGGCCAAGATGATTAGTAAGGACAACAGTTTGTGAGGAAGCCAGTTAATTCCCTCACCTGAAGGACGCTCCTTTTCACAAGGACCGTTTGATCAAAAGGTCGATTCATTTTACAGTCTGAAGTTCGCAGGGTTCTAATAGGACATTTGCACCCATACATGTCAGGGGATGAGCGCCCCCTGCTGATCGGCATAAAAACAGCACAAGCCTTCCCTAATGGGTCTCCCATCCAACAACAAACAAGGCTGGCGCCTGCTTAGCTTTACTGAATAAACAGAATCTGGCTACTGCAGGCAAGAAACAAGATTTCACTATTGGCTCTTAAATACAGCTGCTCTAATAGAGGGGTAGCGCATCCTGATAGCCTCAATATGGCCGTCAGGATGCGCTACCATCTTAAACAGTAGGTCAAGTTGATTACATACATGTCAGTGAATGAGCGCCCCCTGCTGGTCGGCCAAATAATAACTGGCACCAGCAGCATTCTAGGTCTTCTCATATTGGTCAGCACACCCAAATACAGACCAGACTCTGGACTCCTTAGCTTTTAGTGAGGAACCAGACTCTGGCTACTGCATGCAAAAGACACACTTGCTGTCGATATCTTAATAAAGCCTCTCCAACTGAGGGGTAGCGTATCCTGACAAGCTCAATACCTGCCGTCAGGATGCGCTACCATACTTAACACTAGGCCAAGATGATTAGTAAGGACAACAGTTTGTGAGGAAGCCAGTTAATTTCCTCACCTGAAGGACGCTCCTTTTCACAAGGACCGTTTGATCAAAAGGTCGATTCATTTTACAGTCTGAAGTCCGCAGGGTTACACTAGGACATTTGCACCCATACATGTCAGGGGATGAGCGCCCCCTGCTGATCGGCATAAAAACAGCACAAGCCTTCCCTAATGGGTCTCCCATCCAACAACAAACAAGGCTGGCGCCTGCTTAGCTTTACTGAATAAACAGAATCTGGCTACTGCAGGCAAAAAACAGGATTTCGCTATTGGCTCTTGAATACAGCTGCTCTAATAGAGCATTCTAGGTCTTCTCATATTGGGTAGCGCATCCTGATAGCCTCAATATGGCCTAATGGGTCAGGATGCGCTACCATCTTAAACAGTAGGTCAAGTTGATTACATACATGTCAGTGAATGATTACAGCGTCCCCTGCTGTCGGCCAAATAATAACTGGCACCAGCAGCATTCTAGGTCTTCTCATATTGGTCAGCACACCCAAATACAGACCAGACTCTGGACTCCTTAGCTTTTAGTGAGGAACCAGACTCTGGCTACTGCATGCAAAAGACACACTTGCTGTCGGTACCTTAATAAAGCCTCTCCAACTGAGGGGTAGCGTATCCTGACAAGCTCAATACCTGCCGTCAGGATGCGCTACCATACTTAACACTAGGCCAAGATGATTAGTAAGGACAACAGTTTGTGAGGAAGCCAGTTAAT
>NW_026129194.1:0-3969 GCF_022985175.1 Labeo rohita
TATAGATAACTAAAGACCGATCTGTCTCCTTCCGTTCATAGCAAAAGCACTCGAACGAGTCGTTTTTAACCAGGTATCACTATTTCTCTCACAGAACAGTTCATTGGATGCTAACCAGTCAGGTTTCAGGAGTGGCCACTCAACTGAAACTGCACTACTGTCAGTCACCACCACCACCTACAGCTCAACCTGGCAAAGACTGAGCTCCTTGTTTTCCCTGCCGCTCCGACTCTACAGCATGACTTCACCATCCATTTAGCTTCATCAACAATTACCCCATCAAGATCTGCCAGAAATCTTGGTATGATCTTTGATGACCAGCTGACTTTCAAAGACCGTATAGCTAAAACCGCTCGATCTTGCAGGTCTGCATTACACAACATCAGAAAGATCAGGCCCTTTCTAACAGAGCAGGCCACACAACTTCTTGTCCAGGCCCTGGTCATCTCTAGGCTGGACTACTGCAATGCTCTCCTAGCCGGTCTTCCTTCACGCACAATCAAACCTCTACAAATGATTCAGAATGCAGCAGCACGACTGGTCTTCAACGAGCCCAAAAGGGCCCATGTCACACCTCTCTTTATCACCCTGCACTGGCTCCCGGTTGCGGCTCGCATCAAATTCAAGTCACTGATGCTTGCTTATAGAACAGCCACAGGCTCAGCGCCCGCCTTTCTCCACGCACTGCTACCAATCTACACTCCCTCCAGAACTCTGAGATCCGCCAGTGAGCGACGCCTCATTGTACCATCACAAAGAGGCACAAAATCACTTTCCAGAACATTCTCTTACCCCGGTTCTGGCTGGTGGAATGATCTTCCCACCGCTATCCGGAATGCCAACTCCCTAACAACTTTCAAGCGACTGCTGAAAACTCATCTCTTTCGAAACTATTTGACTTAAAAAAAACAAACAAACAAGCTTTATTCTACTCTTTTCCCTTTCTAGCTTGTACTTATCTGAACAATGCCTGTCTTATGGTACTATGAGCACTTCCTAAGTCGCTTTGGATAAAAGCTTCTGCTAAACGAACAAACGTAAAACGTAATGTAAACGGCTGCAAGCCAAATTTACTCTGCTCTTGACACCCCAGTGTAGCTCTGCTGTGAGCAGAGCCCCCAAAAATACAAGTCACTCGCAAAGGTTCCCCTCCACGGAAATCTTTAGTAAAAGGCGAAAGATTTATGCGTCGATGAAGAGAAACTCGAGCTGTGTCCCCACTGCCTTGGGCCTGTGCGCTCCCCGTGGTAAACCGCTATGCTCACCAAGGGTGACCTAGGGTGCCGACACCCGATTTTCGTGGCGCCCCTCGCTCCAAACGGGAGGAGTAAAAGTTACAAAAGTCCCTTCCATCGCCCAAGTAATCACAAGCCCAATCAAGGCAGTGGCATCTCTTTTTTCATGCCCCCGTCTGAGAAGTGAAAGCAAAACCGAACAAACAATAATAAAATGAAGGAGTCCAAACCATGACCCCCTGTGATGTGTAGCATCCCAAATGTTGAGAGACTTCAGCTCATGACGGGTCGACCTTGCATTTTATGCGGTAGGGGCTATTCGTTTCGCAATGTCGGTAATGTCACGTCGGCTCGGGGAGAGCCAGCGTGCACGACTCCTCGTTAGTATAGTGGACAGTATCTCCCAGGCCCTTTCTAACAGAGCAGGCCACACAACTTCTTGTCCAGGCCCTGGTCATCTCTAGGCTGGACTACTGCAATGCTCTCCTAGCCGGTCTTCCTTCACGCACAATCAAACCTCTACAAATGATTCAGAATGCAGCAGCACGACTGGTCTTCAACGAGCCCAAAAGGGCCCATGTCACACCTCTCTTTATCACCCTGCACTGGCTCCCGGTTGCGGCTCGCATCAAATTCAAGTCACTGATGCTTGCTTATAGAACAGCCACAGGCTCAGCGCCCGCCTTTCTCCACGCACTGCTACCAATCTACACTCCCTCCAGAACTCTGAGATCCGCCAGTGAGCGACGCCTCATTGTACCATCACAAAGAGGCACAAAATCACTTTCCAGAACATTCTCTTACCCCGGTTCTGGCTGGTGGAATGATCTTCCCACCGCTATCCGGAATGCCAACTCCCCTAACAACTTTCAAGCGAAACAAACAAACAAACAAACAAGCTTTATAGGCAGAGGACACAGCAGAGCTCAGCCCTTTGCAGTTGACTCCGGCCGGTCCCGGCCAACGCATTTGCGAGAGCTCCATTTTTGGGGGCTCCGGCTACTTTACCAAAAACTTTTACGTTTGTTAGGTTTTAGCAGAACCCCTTTTATCCAAACAGACGGAGGAAGTGCACTATACTAACCATAAGACAGGCATTGTTCAGATAAGTACAAGCTAGAAAGGGAAAAGAGTAGAATAAAGCTTGTTTGTTTGTTTTTTTTTTAAGTCAAATAGTTTGAAAGAGATGAGTTTTCAGCAGTCGCATCAAAGTTGTTATGGTTTGGACTCCTTCATTTTATTATTGTTTGTGGGGTTTTGCTTTCACTTCTCAGAACCGGGGGCATGAAAAAGAGATGCCACTGCCTTGATTGGGCTTGTGATTACTTGGGCGATGGAAGGACTTCTGTAAGTTCTTACTCCTCCCGATTGGTAGCAGTGCGAGGGGGCGCTGAGAAAATCGGGTGTCGGCAAGCTAGGTCACCCCTTGGTGAGCATAGCGGTTTACCACGGGGAGGGTCATCAAAGATCATACCAAGATTTCTGGCAGATCTTGATGGGGTAATTGTTGATGAAGCTAAATGGATGGTGAAGTCATGCTGTAGAGTCGGAGCGGCAGGGAAAACAAGGAGCTCAGTCTTTGCCAGGTTGAGCTGTAGGTGGTGGTGGTGACTGACAGTAGTGCAGTTTCAGTTGAGTGGCCACTCCTGAAACCTGACTGGTTAGCATCCAATGAACTGTTCTGTGAGAGAAATAGTGATACCTGGTTAAAAACGACTCGTTCGAGTGCTTTTGCTATGAACGGAAGGAGACAGATCGGTCTTTAGTTATCTATAAGTGAAGTGTTCGATGTAGGCCCCTTTGGCCCCTATGGGTGACTCGTGCGCTTCGAGCGTTCTTTTCTGACCGCCAAAGCCGGCGTCCGCCGCCTGCGTTGGTGGTATAGTGGTGAGCATAGCTGCCTTCCAAGCAGTTGACCCGGGTTCGATTCCCGGCCAACGCATTTCCTTTGGCTCCGGCCGAGGTCGAAGCGGAGCTCCTTCTGCGACCTCTGGCTGCACCAAAAACTTTTGGACGAGCCGTTCGGCGGCAGCAAAGAGCCAGGTCTCCCCGTCGGGGAATCGAACCCCGGTCTTCCGCGTGACAGGCGGAGATACTGTCCACTATACTAACGAGGAGTCGTGCACGCTGGCTCTCTCCCCGAGCCGACGTGACATTACCGACATTGCGAAACGAATAGCCCCTACCGCATAAAATGCAAGGTCGACCCGTCATGAGCTGAAGTCTCTCAACATTTGGGATGCTACACATCACAGGGGGTCATGGTTTGGACTCCTTCATTTTATTATTGTTTGTTCGGTTTTGCTTTCACTTCTCAGACGGGGGCATGAAAAAAGAGATGCCACTGCCTTGATTGGGCTTGTGATTACTTGGGCGATGGAAGGGACTTTTGTAACTTTTACTCCTCCCGTTTGGAGCGAGGGGCGCCACGAAAATCGGGTGTCGGCACCCTAGGTCACCCTTGGTGAGCATAGCGGTTTACCACGGGGAGCGCACAGGCCCAAGGCAGTGGGGACACAGCTCGAGTTTCTCTTCATCGACGCATAAATCTTTCGCCTTTTACTAAAGATTTCCGTGAGGGGAACCTTTGCGAGTGACTTGTATTTTTGGGGGCTCTGCTCACAGCAGAGCTACACTGGGGTGTCAAGAGCAGAGTAAATTTGGCTTGCAGCCGTTTACATTACGTTTTACGTTTGTTCGTTTAGCAGAAGCTTTTATCCAAAGCGACTTAGGA
>NW_026129195.1:0-3823 GCF_022985175.1 Labeo rohita
TTTGACAGCAGTTTAAAATGTTCATTATAAAACAATGTTTGTTGTTTTGTTTACTTTGAATAGATGTAATGTAGTACACCATTTTTATGTATTACAATTGTACATTCTTGTGAAATTATGTATAGAAACTTTTCCTCAGTCTGCATTCAAAATTGTATTTCAGTAGTATATATTTTAATTGTTGATCCTAATTTATTGAAAAGACCTGATTTGCTCCTTATTTACTCTTGAGTAACTCACATTAGTGTTCCAGTCTGTAGAGATAGGTTTAGTTTTTCTTTCTTTTTTTTTCCTCTTGGGTTGTGTCCTGGGTTTTTTTTTCTTTTTGATGGTTAATTGTGTTCAGATGAATTTCAAGCACAGTTTTGAAAGATCTAATATAATTTATTGAAAATGCATGCCCGGAATAATAGATAAAGGTAAAGTTTTCAAGGTATTTTAATTTAAATTGCATGGATATTAATTTCCAAAAGTGTTCCAAAAGTGTTCCAAAAGTGTGATCAGAAAAAAAAAAGTAAAGAAAAATGATTTGAATAGTTAGTTGAAATTGTTTGGAGAAATAGATTTTACTTGCTCAAGTTCATCATTTGCAGAATTAGTAAGACTGCATATAGTTGGATAATAATCTAACGTTTTTGTTGTATAGTTCGATCATGTTTTTGTAAAAGTAGTGGTAATTGGGTTAAGGATTTAATAGGTTGTAAATAAAAAGGTGGTTAAAATAAACAGGTTAGAAAAAAATACAGTGATGATAGTTATAGTTTGCTTATGTCTTCTCATTTCTGAGCAACTGTGGTTTAAGGGGTAGTTAGGTTCCCAAAGGTTTAAAAAAATTTTGGGGAAATGGAAATTTCACTTTTTTCCATTTAAAGTTTTAGAGAATTTTAATTTTTATTAAAAAGAAAAAAAAGAAAAAGGGGGGTTTTTTTTGTTCCCCAGTTTAGTGGATTTTTCCTTTTAAAATTGTTGGGTGGGGGGAAAAAAACAAAACCCCCCCCGTTTTCTCTGTTGAAATTGCGCTGTAAAGAATTTTAACTCCCTCTTTCACCTGGTAGCCCTTTTCCTGCTGAGTATGCGGTATAACCTCTGAATGTTCTTTAACAATTGGGAGTTTTGTCTCAACTTGGTGACTTGATATCGGATATTTGGGCTCAGGAGATGCCTTGATCTGTTCTGTTTCTCTGGTTGATAATGGCTCGGCTTTGACAATCGTCAGCGGAGTTACACTCTCAGTTAAGGCAGACATTACCTGTGAGGGGTGCTCTTTCTCAATTTCTAACTCTGTAACCTCAGGACTTTTGATTCGTTCAAAGTGCTGTTCTGTGAAGCCTTGATGTTCTTGAATGGCTGAGGTCATAGTAGCCATCTTGAGCTGTTTCAAAGGGGTTGCTACCACTGGTTGTGGCTGAACTGAAGCAGATATGACTCTCTCTTGAACTTCATGAGACTGCAACACAGCAGCTTGATGAGTCACCTGCTCCTTGTGCATAGTTGCAATGGAAACATCCAAGTCATGCAGAGTGTCAACCTGCTCACTCGCTACCATTTGCCTATCTTCTGTGCCAATGGTGTAAATTACCTGATGGTCTCCCTGCAAACTAGCACCTGCCTGTCCAGGTAGGCTAACACTGTACAAGCGAGATTCGGTGGCTTCCTCTTTCATGGACACTTTATAACTTCTTTGCTCTTGAACCAATTGCTGTTTATGAAATACAGAGACTTTTTTCTGGAATACTATCAGCTCAGCACTGCAGCTTGCCTCCCCAAATGGATTGACAGCCTTGCATGTGTAGAGTCCACTGTCTCTCTGTTGGATGTTACTCATGGTGAGGAAGCCAGAGCCATCTGGGTTACTTACAACAGAACAGGTCTGACTTGACTTAATTTGAGAACTACCCTTAAACCACTGAACATCAGGGAAAGGAGTACCAGTGACTCTATACTGAAATTTTACCTCGCTGCCCTCTGCACACTGCACAGGTTGGATTTGTGTGGTAAAGCATGGTGGTTGCCCTGGTAGTTTGAACATTTGTTCCACCCATTTTTCTGCTGCTGATAACTGACTCACTTGTACCTTTAACATTGTCTTGCAAGTGATTTGGCCAAATCTATTACTGGCGGTACAAGAGTACTCTCCCTCATATTCTTTCTTGACTTGTGTTATTATCAAAGTGTACTCATCTCTCTCTTCCACAAACTTATAAACTGTTGAAGAAGTGATAACTTTGCCATTGTGGAACCACTCAACTTTCGGCTTTGGAAAACCAGATACTGTGACGGTAAACCTAACTGACTCTCCTACGGTAACTTCAGCAGGTGTAAGCTTGGTCTGAAACACAGGTTTCTCTTTTTTCCTTTCCAAAGAACTAGAAAAACGTTTTTGTTCTGGCTTGAGTTCAAGTGTTTTTGATTTCTCAGGCAAATGTAGTGATGTGCTGTAGGTTTCTTCCTCTTCTTCGGTCTTCACAGTCAAACTAGAAAATTCTGTATGAAAATAATGGGATTAAAGATTCACCAAAATATCCTCAGAAATCACAAGAAAGATAAAGATGGAGGTCATTCAGTATTAGTCAAGAAGCGGACATAATAACGCCCTTAAGAGATTAAAAAGAAAAAAAGCAAAGTAACAACAATTGGTTTTTATCATAATTTTATTTAATTTTCATGTAAACAGAATTACAATAAATTGGTAGAACACATTTTCGTTTCTCACAAAATTACGGCACACAGATTAAGTTTTCTGTATTTCCATCCCTAAAGGTTTGACTACCTCACCTATACTTGTATCCCAAAATTAACAACAATTGATGAAACTGAAGGGCTCAGAAATGAGAAGACATAAGCAAACTATAACTATCATCACTGTATTTTTTTTCTAACCTGTTTATTTTAACCACCTTTTTATTTACAACCTATTAAATCCTTAACCCAATTACCACTACTTTTACAAAAACATGATCGAACTATACAACAAAAACGTTAGATTATTATCCAACTATATGCAGTCTTACTAATTCTGCAAATGATGAACTTGAGCAAGTAAAATCTATTCTCTCCAAACAATTTCAACTAACTATTCAAATCATTTTTCTTTACTTTTTTTCTGATCACACTTTTGGAACACTTTTGGAACACTTTTGGAAATTAATATCCATGCAATTTAAATTAAAATACCTTGAAAACTTTACCTTTATCTATTATTCCGGGCATGCATTTTCAATAAATTATATTAGATCTTTCAAAACTGTGCTTGAAATTCATCTGAACACAATTAACCATCAAAAAGAAAAAAAAACCCAGGACACAACCCAAGAGGAAAAAAAGAAAGAAAAACTAAACCTATCTCTACAGACTGGAACACTAATGTGAGTTACTCAAGAGTAAATAAGGAGCAAATCAGGTCTTTTCAATAAATTAGGGATCAACAATTAAAATATATACTACTGAAATACAATTTTGAATGCAGACTGAGGAAAAGTTTCTATACATAATTTCACAAGAATGTACAATTGTAATACATAAAAATGGTGTACTACATTACATCTATTCAAAGTAAACAAAACAACAAACATTGTTTTATAATGAACATTTTAAACTGCTGTCAAATTAAAACACTTTTAACAATGAAGTTGTTTCGGTATAACCAGCTTTGTTTTGGATAATACATTTGAATTCACCAGCATCACTGTGAGTTACATTTGTTATAAGCAGAGCCTTTTTATCGCTTAACCTGGAAGGAACAATTTTTCCTGCAAATTTTACCTCATTTTCTCTCTTCCCGATTTCTAAAGGGAACCCAAAACCCCCTCCCCTCAAACCTCAG
>NW_026129196.1:0-3755 GCF_022985175.1 Labeo rohita
AGGAACTAAAGTAAAATGATACTAAAAATTCAGCTTTCATTACATTAATAAATTACTTTTTTATATACATTACAATAGAAACCTTTTTCTTTTAAATTAATAATATTTCACATTTTTACTGTTTTTTTTTTTTTTTTTTTTTTTTGTTTTTTTTTTTTTTTTTTTAATCAAATAAAGAGCGGTGGCAGAAAGATTTTTAAAATACAAAAACAAATCTTAATTATTCAGACTTTTTGGTAGTCTATGCATGCCACTTTATTTCAGTAATATAAAATATTAAGAGGACATCTTGCATGTTTATTAAAACATTCAAAAGGGCCAAGAATGATTCATTGTCATATGGGAAATTGTGTAACTGTTCCTTTTTTATTCTTCTCATATTTTTGCATTTCCCCCTAAAAAATTTTCTCCGTCCCCCGGTTTTTAAAACCCAGAGAATATAAGCAATATTCCATTCATTTGCATTGATTTTTTTTTTACAGTAACATCCATAAATAAAAAACAATAAGAGTTCTTTAAGACTCTGTCTTGCAACTGCAATGCCATGCTAGACAGTTTGGGTTTTTTTATAAAAAGATATCTATGAAGTTTTTGAAACGTTTAGATTACAAAAAAAATAGTAAAAACTGATTTACGGTGTATTTTTTTAATTAAGTGTCCTATAAAGAACTTAATGAATAAAAATATGTTATTTTTGGGGTAAAAAAGGGGATAACAAACCGGGGTTTAACCTCAAAGAACTACAAAATATACTGAATTTGGGTTAAGGAAATTATAGTGTACCTTTTAAAAAATCATGAGGATAAGGAATATGTTCTTTTTGGGAAAAAGGGGTAAAACCAGATAACAACCTGAAAGAATGTAAGTAAACTAAAGTTACGGTGAATGTTTGTTTTTATATTGTACCTATTTTAAAATAAAAGGAACAATAGGTTACTTTTGGGGTAAAAAAGGAAAACAGATATACAAATAATTTATAAGGGTTTAAATTTTAAAAAAACTTAAATCCCTTTCTCTTAAATGTACGTTTGGTGTATCTATACTGCTTTTTTAAAATTACTAAAATATCTTTTTCCCTTTAATTACAGGGTAATTGTGCCCTCTGGGCTGAAAATTTAAAGTGGGGTTTTCTTGTTACAAGTTACAGGGACAATACATAAAACCCGGACGTAAAATGTGGTTCTCAAAATTTTCATTTTTCTTTTTTTACAGACACTAAATGTAAATACTGACATATTTACAAAAACATTTAACTTTTCAATATGTTATAACATTTTTTCTGTTCTGTGTGATTTCTGTTGAGCTGTTTCCAAGAAAGGTCTACATAATTTATCATGACTACACGTTAAACCCTTAAAATAAATAATATTTCTGCAATCGTTTAACCATTCATGAAATTTTCTTTTTTCCCTTTTGGAACACGGCTTTTTCCCCACATGCTGGCTAACAATAGCAAAAAATACCCCGAACCCCATCAAATTAAAAATTAAACAATTTTATTTGTGGAAATCTTCAAATCCATACATTTGAGGACCAGAACCAAATTAAAGGGCTTTGTCCGGCGATCTTCATCTCCATCTCTAGCAGCGAGCCCAGGAGAAACAGCCATAAACCCGTGCAAGTGCATTTTACAAAAAACGGGCGTTCAGGGTCGCCTGCATTTGTCCAAATTCGACATGCCGTGTTTTTGGTGAATGTGTTGGAGTGGCCCCGGGCCCTTCGAGAGTGGATCAAAAAATAATCTGGATAATATTTTCAGGGTTAACAATTTTTCTGTCTATCCCTGCCCCCAAAAAATATTTTCCCCAAAAGGACCCAAAAACCCATTTATTTGGGTTACTTTTTTTGGCTGTTGCATTTTTGAATAAAAAAATGATTGTGATTTTTTTCCTGTTTTTTTTCATTTTTTTTTACTGTTAGTCATAGTTAACGTTAGGTTTAGATAGAAATGGGGTTACGACATAAAAAAAAAATTTTTTGATATATTTTCAGATTGTGTTTTTATTGAACCCACCCTGTAACTTCCTTGAACAAAGGGGAACAATGCCACTTTAATTTACAGCCCCAGAGGGACCACACCCTGTAACACATGGAAAAGGTATTTTTTTCCCCGTAATTTTAAAAAACTTACGTAATAATCACCAAACTTACAAATTTTAATAGAAACAAAAGGTACCTGTTAAGTGTTTAAGTAATTCCATTATAAATTATTTGTATATCTGTTTGCTACCCCGTTTTACCCAAACGTAACATATTTCCCTTATACTTCCGTGGTAAATATAAAAACAAACATTCACCGTAACTTTAGTTTACTTGCGCACTTCTTTCAGGTTGAATATCTGGTTGTTTCCCCCCAAATTAAAAAAATAAATACCCATTGTTCTCTTATACCTAAAAATGTACTAATAGGTACACTATTTAAAAAACTTTCACTGTAAATTCAGTATACTTATGCAGTTCTTTGCAGGTTGAATATCTGGTTTGTTATCCCCTTACTCTCCTGTGCAACCTCAGAAAGTCAGAAAACCCTGCATTATGTCATAGGGTATGAAAAACCACATCAATGGTGGGGAAAGAGTTTAATAAAAAATATTATTGAAAACAGTGACATTTGAGATGTCCAGTCACTTTTAAAGCCAGGTTAGGCAGTTTCTGCACCTAGCGTCAAACAAAGCATGTTTTCAAACAACCTTTGCAAATGTTACTTTCGCACGTCATGCTTCCCCAACTCAACCATCACAGACACAGCTCAAAAGCATGACTCAACATTTAAACATAAACTACTTTCAACAAAAAGCCCAACATATTAAGAAAACTTTTAACTAATGATGGGAGAAATTAAGCTTTTTAAGCATTGAATCAATTGAGTCACAAAATTTTGAAACGTTACACACCTGCTGGTCAAACAATGTAAATGAGTTAATAAGATTATGCAATATGAGATCGTTCTGTATCTCCCCAACCGGACCTCACAGAAAATCGGACCTTTTTAGTTACATCCAGCGTCACTACCCCCTCCAATCCTGTGAATTTCAAGAACCGGGACACCCCGTTGCATAAAACAAAGCGAGAGGGAAAACCTTTCCCTGCGCTTCACTTGGACGCTCGCATGAGAGTTTGTGAGCATATTTATTTATTTGTATAGCATAGTTTTTTTTTTATCTGAGATCAACTTCAAACTGTTTATTTTATAAAGTTTAGTTTTGAAATATAGTCAATAACAATAGGCTGAAGTCAGAGCCAATGGGGAAAAGTCTGCGTGATGAGAACCCACCCCATTTTGGAGGTTCTGCCCACTTTGGAGCTCCCCCCATTTTGGAGATCTGCAGTTTTATATACTTGATAAAATCAGCTTTACAAACCCAGTGTTTCATTGAATGTGTAATGTATTTAAAAGCATTTTCCAAATCCTCTAATGCCCTTAATGTTAAGTGTCTATATAACATATGTACTTTTAATCAATTTGCAGGGCTTGTTTTGTTTGTTCTACTGAACAGCTAAACAGGGGTATTAACCACTATTATTCCTTTTAATTATACAAATGCATCATTAAAATGAGGTAAAAAACCTAGATGCTTGTTCAATGGGTTGCTTGGGGCAACTCACAATCTATGGTTCATGGATTCACAGAGATCCCCGGTGGTGAACCAATGAAATTTCAAAACAATTAATCACGGAAATCACCTACCGATCTAATGCCGAAAAAGTACCTGTGGGAATTTTTCGCAAGACGCGAAATACGTTAATAATCATAG
>NW_026129197.1:0-3732 GCF_022985175.1 Labeo rohita
TGAAATTTTTTTAAAAATTGGCCCCGTTCAAAAAGCTTGTTAAGCATTCTTTTAACCCCAAAACTGATTTTAGTCTCTCGTTGTGAAACCAAGGGTGCTTAAACCCTTTTTAAAAAAATTTTTCCAGTAGAAAAGGGTTTTTGGGGTTTCTAAAAGGCCCAATTTAAAAAAGTTTCACATAGAAGGGAATTTATTTTCAAAAAAGAAAACATTTTGATGTGTTAAAATTTTTGCAAGTTTTTTAAGGGGTCAGTTCAAAAAAGTTGGAGCATTCTGAACGCCCAAATTTTTTTTAGTACCGTTGTGAAACAACATGGGAAACGCTCAAAAAGGTCCACATCAGAAAAGGGTATTTTCAGTTTCAGAAAATGCCCAATTAAAAATTTTCACATCATAAAAAGGAATTTATTTTCAATGCAGAAAGACCTTCATTGTTTGAAATTTTTCTATAAATTTGTTGAGCCTCAGTTCTAAAACGCTTGTTAGGGCTTTTAGGATCGTAGATTTTAGTATCTCAGTTCGAAACCCAAAAACATGCTTGGGAAACGTCTAAAAAATCTTTTACGTCGAAAAGGCTGTTTTTCGTTTCTGAAAAACTGACCCACATTAAAAATGTTTCCATGCATGAAGGAATGTTTTAAAAATGAAAAACACTTTTTATTTAGAAATTTTTTTTTTGAAATTTTTTGACCTCAGTTCAAAACGCTTAGTTAGGAGCCCTGGAGCCACTGGGGTTTTTGGATCTCATCTGTGAAATCAAGGAAACTTGGGAAAAAGTCTAAAACATCTTTTCACATCAGAAAAAGGGTAGTTCATGATTTCATAAAAAAACTGACCCATATTTGTTTTTATCATTTTAAAATAGAAAAACCATTGTTGAAAGATATAAAAGTTGGGGTCGTTCTGCTTTAGTTAAACTTTTAGGACCGCCTCTGATTTTAGGTATCTCAGTTCAAAAAACCAAGACATGCGGGAAAAGCTCTAAAAAATTTTTCAAGTCGAAAAACTGTTTTCAGTTTTTGAAAAAAACTGACCCACTTAAAAAAATTTTTCCCTCATGAAAGGGGTGATTTTACAATCGAAAGAACTTTTATTGTTAGAAATTTTTTTCATATGAAATTTATTAGAGCCTCAGTTCATAAACCTTAGTTGAGCCCTAGGGCCAAAAATTTAGGCATCTCAGCCGGTCAAAGGAAACTTGGAAAAGCTCTAAAACTCTTTAAACAGAAAACTCTTTTGGGAGTTTCAAAAAAACACCCCTATTAAAAAAGTTTCACTATGAAAAATTTATTTTCAATGCAAAAAAATTTTGATTTTGTTTTTCAAGAAAAAAGTTAGGCCCCCCTTTTTAAAAAACAGTTAGAGCCTTTTAGGGCCAATCAATTTTAGGGATCTCGCCGGAAATAAGGGCTCGGAAGCTCTAAAAAATCTTTCACAGTCAGAAAAGGCTAGTTTGTCAGTTTCATGAAAAAACTGACCCCCAAAAAAATTTTCACATGCATGAAAGGAAAGTTATTTACAAGCAAAAAAAAACTTTTGATGTGCTAGAATTTTTTTCAAAGAAATTTAGTTAGGCCTCAGTTCAAAAAAACAGTTAGAGATTTTATGAACCCAATATGATTTTAGTCATCTCAGTTCGTGAAACCAAGGCATGCTTGGAAACGCTCTAAAGCGTCTTTTTCACAGTCAGAAAAGGCCTGCTTTTGCAGTTTATGAACAAGCTGACCCACATTAAAAAATGTTTCACATGCATGAAGGGAATGATATTTAATGCAGAAAGACGCTTCTTGATGTGTTAGAAATTTTTGGCATATGAAATTTAGTTAGACCTCAGTTCATAAAGCGCTTAGTTAAAGGCATTCTAGGAACGCCAATACTGATTTAGGTATCTCAGTTAAGCAGAAATCAAGGAATGCTTGAAAACGCTCTAAGCGTCTTTTCACAGTCAGAAAAGGCTAGTTAGTACCAGTTTCATGAAAAACAGCTGACCCCCATTAAAATGTTTCACAGCCATGAAAGAATGTGATTTTAAAAATGTGATTTAGAAATGCAGAAAGACTTCTTGATGTGCTAGAAATTTTGCATATGAAATTCAGAGCCTCAGTTCATAAACGCTTAGTTAGAGCATTCTAGGATGTATTACTGAACGGATTTTAGTCATCTCAGTTCGAGAAACCAAGGCATGCTTGAACGCGGTCTAAGCGTCTTTCACAGTCAGAAAAGGCTAGTTTGTACAGTTTCATAAAAAGCTGACCCACATTAAAAATGTTTCATGCATGAAAGGAATGTTTTATTTAAAATGCAAAAAGACACTTCTTGATGTATTGAAATTTTTTTGCATATGAATTGATTAGAGCCTCAGTTCATAAAACGTTTAGTAGAGACTTCTAGGAACGCCAATACTGATTTTAGGCATCTCATCAGCTCGTGAAATCAAGGCATGCTTGAAACGCTCTAAAACATCTTTCCTCAGTCAGAAAGGCTAGTTTTGGCACAGTTTCATGTGAAAAGCTGACCCATATTAAAAAATATTTTGCATGCATGAAAGAATGTGATTTAAAATGCAGAAAGACACTTCCTTGATGTGCTAGAAATTTTTTTGTATGAAATTTAGTGTTAGAGCCTCAGTTAAAACGCTCAGTTAGGGCACTTAGGAGGAGCCAGCTCACTGATTTTAGGCATCTCAGTTCATGAAACCAAGACATGCTAAACGCTCTAAAACGTCTTTTCTCAGTCAGAAAGGCTAGTTCATGTAGTTTCATGAAAAAAGCTTTGACCCATATTAAAAATGTTTTCACATGCATGAAAGAAATGTTATTTACAATGCAGAAAGACATTTCTTTGATATGTTAGAAATTTTGTATATGATGTTTAGTTAGAGCCTCAGTTCATAAAACGCTCAGTTAGGGCCTTCTAGGATCGCAATACACTGATTTTAGATATCTCAGTTCGTGAAACCAAGACATGCTTTGAAACGCTTCTAAACGCCTTTTCAGTCAGAAAAGGCTAGTTTGTGCAGTTTCATGAAAAAAGCTGACCCACATTAAAAAATGTTTCACACATGCATGAAAGATATTATTTACAATGCAGAAAGACACTTCTTGATGTGTTACAAATTTTTGCATATGAAATTTAGTTAGAGCCTCAGTTCATAAAACGCTTAGTTAGAGCTTCTAGGAGCAATACCCGATTTTTGGCATCTCTCTAGTGAAATCAAAAATGCTTGGGAAAAGCTCTAAAACTCTTTTCACAGTCAGAAAAAGGCTAGTTCTGAGTTTCATGAAAAAGCTGACCCAATTAAAAATGTTTCATCATGAAAAAAATGTTATTTACAATGCGAAAGACACTTCTTGATATGTTAGAAATTTTTGTATATAAATTTAGTTAGAGCCTCAGTTCATAGCTATTAGGCCTTCTAGGATGCAATACTGATTTTAGGATCTCATTGTGAAACAAGGGAAAGCTTGGAAAGACTCTAAAACTCTTTTCACAGTCAAAAAGGCTAGTTTGCAGTTTCATGAAAAAGCTGACCCAATTAAAAATGTTTTCCCTCATGAAAGGAATGTTATTTAAAATGCAGAAAGACATCTTGATGTGTAGAATTTTCATATAAATTTTTTTAAGCTCAGTTCAAAAGTTTTTAGGCATTATGAACCCAAACGTTTTAGATCTCAGTTTGGAACCCATGCTTAAAGCTCTAAACTCTTTTCAAGTCAAAAGCTTTTTAAGTTT
>NW_026129198.1:0-3647 GCF_022985175.1 Labeo rohita
TGGTTTGCTAGGGTACTCTGGGGTGGTAGGGTGTTGCTATGCGGTTGCTAGGGTACCCAGGGTGGTTGCTAAGGTGTTGCTATGCGGTTGCTAGGGTAACCGGGGTGGTTGCTAGGGTGTTGGTTGCTAGGGTACTCGGGGTGGTTGCTAGGGGTTGCTAGGGTACCCAGGGTGGTTGCTAAGCTAAGGTTGCTAGGGTTGCTAGGGTAACCGGGTGGTTGCTAGGGTGTTGCTATGCGGTTGCTAGGGTACTCGGGGTGGTTGCTAGGGCGGTTGCTAAGGTACCCAGGGTGGTTGCTAAGGTGTTGCTATGCGGTTGCTAGGGTAACCGGGGTGGTTGCTAGGGTGTTGCTATGCGGTTGCTAGGGTACTCGGGGTGGTTGCTAGGGTGGTTGCTAGGGTACCCAGGGTGGTTGCTAAGGTGTTGCTATGCAGTTGCTAGGGTAACCAGGGTGGTTGCTAGGGTGTTGCTATGCGGTTGCTAGGGTACTCGGGGTGGTTGCTAGGGCGGTTGCTAGGGTACCCAGGGTGGTTGCTAGGGTGTTGCTAGGGTGGGTTGCTAGGGTAACCGGGGTTGCTGCTAGGTGTTGCTATGCGGTTGTGGGTATGCGGGTGCTAGGGTGTTGGGTTGCTAGGTTGCTAGGGTGGTTGCTAGGGTACTTAGGGTGGTTGCTAAGGTGTTGCTATGCGGTTGCTAGGGTACTTGGTTGCTAGGGTTGCTGGGTTGCTAGGGTACTTGGGGTGGTTGCTAAGGCGGTTGCTAAGGTACTTGGGGTGGTTGCTAGAGTGTTGTTAGGCAGTTACTAGTTGTCACAGATCATTACTATGGAGTTTTATAGAGTTCTTAGCCTGATTTAGCACTTAGCTAATCACTATTAGCATGTAGCTATTCACTGCTAGCATGACTAGCATCTTAAGGATTCCTATTTGCTAGCATGAATCAAAAGAACCAAGTCCCGTGTCTCTACGTTGTTCTGATGTAGAGATATAGGACTTGCTAGATGGTTGCTAGGGTACTCTGTTTGGTTGCTAGGGAGTGGCTTGGCAGCTACCAATGAGGACACTCCAAATGCTGCTTGTCAGTATGAATGATATAAACCAACCCCCATGTCTCTATGATATCCAGATGTGAAGATATGTCTGTGTGGGTTTTCGTTGTTAGGGTGCTCAATAGTGGTTGCTAGGGCGTGGCTAAGAAGAGGTTAAGGTGATTCATGATTGGCTGTTTGCTGCCCCGAGTCAAACAAACCCACCCCCATGTCTCTATGACACTGTGATCCAAAGATATCCATCTATCCATTTATAATGGTGGTCTATGGGATCTGTTGCTAGGGTGCTCTAAATGGTTGCTAGGGCGTGGCTTAACAGCTTCACAGTGATTCTGAGAGTCTGATTGGTTGGCTGAGTTAAATGAGCCCTCCCCCATGTCTCTATGACATTGTGATGCAGAGTTATGTTCAATGCAAAATTCCTATGTAAATTACCATAGTAGGAAAAAACATGCTTTTTAATGGGCCGTCCCTCCCCATAGTAAGTCAATGGGAAAATTTGGGGGGCTCTTGCGCCCCAGGGGTACAACTTATACCCCATTGCGGGGTATGTTTTCGCACAGCCTGCCAGCCTCTCCAGATGTGGTGAATCACATGTTTCTACGAAATTCTCGCTCGGCGCTACGACCCGTCAAAGTTGGCCGCAATGTTAAGTCTATGGGATTTTTCGGGCGATTTTTCGCCCCGTGTACGATCATCGTACCCCCGATCGCTTATAAAAGTCATAGCACACCATTCCCGAATAGGCCGCACGATTCCCGTTTCGTGGGTCTGTCACAAAAACTGCGGGACAAGTTCTGCCGAAATTTGTACGGAATCTATAATAATAATAATAATAATAAATATAGCTGCAAGCAGCAATTATCGGGGTTCAAGTTTTTTAAGATTTTATGGTTTTAGGGTCTGTGACAAAAACTCCACAATGGAGAACACTCACAAACACACACATACACATAAATTAAATGGTTAAACATATTAACGCTCATTAAAGATGATTAGAGACAGACACATTTTGTTGCACATTTAGATTTCTGAAACAACAACAAAACTCTTATTGCAAGTCTTCTCTTTTAGACTAAAATGAAATTTTCTTTTATAACATCAAACCATAATTGGAGAGTCTAGAGGATTGTACTGCACTGATTTTTTTTATTTCATTTTGAGTTTAAAAGCTAGGGCTAGTTGGAGAATAGAGAATGTTTCATGGCTCTGTGCTGCCTTACTTATTGATCACACCTGATTCTGATCACCAGCTCGTTAAATGAGAGCTCCATGAACTGACTGGAGTGCACTACATAAGAAAGACATACCTTATTGCCCACACCTGTTCATCAGCTCGTTAGAAGAGAGCTCCATGAACTGAATGGATTGTGTCAGATAAAAGCCAATGAATGGTCCTCTGCTGCCATGTACTGGTTGTAATGGCAATTACAGGGACTTTATCATTGAAATGTACTGGTTTTAACCTTTATAACTGTTATAGCACCAATTTTTGCCCGAGCTGCACGAAATTTTGCAAGCTTGTTTGGAATCATATGACGCATTACCTTCCATAATTTCATGAAGTTTTGAGTTGTCATTTAGGATTTACAGACTTTTGGGTACACTAGGTAAACAACAACATTTTCAATGACCGTGTTAAAGCTGTCCAAATTCAAAGGTTTAACAGTTTTTTGATAATTATTGATCTAGAGAGTCCAGAGAATATTACTGCAGTGCTTTGATTGAGATTGAGCGAAAAACCTAGGACTAGTTTCCAAAAGTAGATTTTTAACATACTTGTGAATATTTAATGAACCATTTGATTGACAGCAATGGTTCTTGAGGCAAAGTTGTTCATCATGAGGAGATCTATCAAATGATATGAAGATCTAGTGTTTGTGTGAATATATGTGCATTTATTTAGCCATTTGAAGCCATTTACCATACACAGCTTGTGTTTTTAAAGCCTTTTTAACTGTTATAGCGCCACCTATGGTCCGATCTTTACAAAACGTTGCATGCTTATTAAGAGTCACGTGGCCCATGTTCTCACCAATTTTCGTAAAGTTTTGAGTTTTCGTTTAGGTTTTATAGGCCTTTTTGTGTATATGTGGCCACACCCCTTTTCTAAATTACCTCGTTATAGATAAATAATAACAAAATTCCACATTTTTTGATAATTATTGATCTAGAGAGTCCAGAGAATATTACTGCAGTGGTTTGATCGGGATTGAGCAAAAAACCTAGGACTAGTTCGCAAAAGTAGGTTTTTCATATAATTGTGAATAATTAATGAACGATTTGATTGACAGCAATGGTTCTTGAGGCAAAGTTGTTCATCACGAGGAGATCTATCAAATGATATGCATATTGTGTAGATATGTGAAACACCACGTGATTGCAAAGCCATAAAACTCGTTAGCGCCAACTAGTGGCCGATTTCTTTCAAAATTCTTACAGACCTCTAGGCCCATGAGTCGAACATGCCCAGTGAGTTTCGTTCCGATTGGCCTCCGTTAACCTTGTCTAATGGGTGCTCAAAATTGATTGGCCGATGGCGGTCATGTTTTTTAAGCTACGCGAATGACGTCATAGATCGTCTTGGCACTTTGGACA
>NW_026129199.1:0-89026 GCF_022985175.1 Labeo rohita
GTTAAATTAAGATATTTAAGCAGCTTTTATAAAAATAGCTTAGAAAAAAACGTTACAGGTATGCATCTTGAGACAGAACAATGGCACTGACATGTTTTAAGATATGTCAGAGCAGTTTTCAGTTGAGACTGCTCAAACATGCACTTTGGTCTGGGATTAGCCTTAAACCTTGTCTGTGAAACCGGAGAATATGTAATATCCTAATTTAAATTACACCGAAGTTTTCCTCAAATTCTCGTAATTTTGGGGAACTTGAGTTCCTGAACATGATGAAGGCCACTTGTGTCTAATGTAGACAGGATATGACAACTAAATGCCATGATCAACCAATCAGAATCAGTTATTCCAGACAGATGTGTAACAGTTGATGGTATGAATGTGATGACTAATTGCTATGCTGAAATGTGTCAGTTTTCTGTATTATTATTTAACAGCATATTGCATAGTTTAAGTGGCACTGCATATTTACATATCTTAAGGAATGTAGGGTAATAAAAAATGCATTATTTTTTTTTAAAGTCTCTCCATGGAGAATTCTGGTGCAAATATTGTGACAGCAATACTGATTTATCTGTTTAGCACAAGTAAATAAAAAGGTAAATCAAACACATGCCAGTTCCTTACCTTAATGATTAATAATTTATTTGCACTTAATGCAGAAAATTTTGTGTGAGTGTTTTGAAACTTCTGAGCAAGAGTTGCATCATCTTTCTGTCTTGTTTTTCAAATCTGACCTGTTAATTAGCCACATAGAGGCACAGAGACATGTAGAAAGAAAATAATGTTTGATAAACAAAATGTCACTCAGTGGTCATGAAGGAGGCCTGCCTCTTCAGGGACAGAGAACAAGAAGTAGCAAATTAAGACCGTGGGGAAAAGATGCTTTTTATGGCAACTGTTTGCATGCTACTGACTGTTTATCAGCCACAAAATAATTGCTTTTATGATGTTTACAATTCATTTCATTGAATGTTACCTAGCAATTATACAGCAACGGTCCAGAGAGACACCGCATACATCTCAATAATGATCAACAAAGAGAGAGAGAGAGACAAAGAGAGAGGGGAAAAAAATAGACAGAAAGACTAAGGCCTGTTATGATGTTAAAGCAATATGTCATTAATGGCCTGCTTTGACAGGTAATCCATGACCAATGACCATCTGATACAAGTAGGGGAAAACCATGCAAGAAAATAATGCTTTGTTTACTATCACCTAAGGAGAAGTTAATTATTATAGGTTCTTAATTCATATGCCTTAGAGATGTGCTAAATTATTAACACATAAATCAATTTGTGGTATAACAGGCCTAGAGACTTACAAATAATCCCAGTGGAGCGATTATTAAGATAATTGTTAAAACTGTTTATAATCGTCATGTGGCCTGCTGTCTGTGGAATATACCGGGGTTATACATTTCCCAATGCCACTAATAATACAGATTGTCTTTACCACATATTCTACATAAAGTCTATACACATTTGTTTCCTTTATCCAATTTTTAGGCTTTAACTTCTCACTCTACGCATGTCTTAAATATAAGCTTAATGTACAAACACATGCAACAGATATAAAAAAGGCAAACAATAAGTGATTAAATGTGATTAATGTGATTTTAAATTTGTAGACATTTTTAATTACACATTTGTATATTTAAAGTGATAGTTCACCCAAAAATGAAAAGTCTGTTATTAATTACTCACCCTCAAGTCATTCCAAACCCATAAGACTTTGTCTACAAAGTCTCTACAAGACTTTGTTTGTCTATTTTTGATGAAATCAAGCAAAGGTCCTACCACGTTCAGTGTCCAGAAAGGTAGTAAGGACAACCACATCAGTGGTTCAACCGTAATTTTATGTAATTTTTATGCGCAAAAAAAAAAAAAAAAATTATTCAACAGTTCTTTTCCTCCAGTACCATGACATATGCGCATGTTTTGATCTGCACATGTAATGTTTTACTGAAAGTATAGCAAGTTTTTTTTTGTTTTATGGAGGACTATTTATAGGCCACTATTATACTTCCTTTTGAAGGGATAGTTCACCCAGAAATGGACAATGGGTTTGTTAAAGCTGTAATCCACAAAATCCACAAGACTACATACAGTTGCTTTAACATGTTGCATTGTATTAATATAATATAACTGTGCTGCCTCATTGTTACTCCAAAGATGAATTAACACAGAAGCTTGAACACATATACACATCTGATGTTTGCAAAGAATAGTTACTTGTGTGCAAAGCACACTTGAAAAAGGCCACTATATTAAATTATTATATATGTTATTATTATATTATTAAGGGCATACTATAAATCCTAGTGTCAGATAGAAACAGTAGTATTGAAGTATGACGCCTTGTCAGTCAAATTAGTTGCATGGACTGTTTCCTGGTGATGGAATCCTACATGGATTACTGTAGAAAAAAATAGGTACATTAACCAACCACAAAATTCCCTACCCTTGATGAAAAGAAAGCCTTATATATCTTTGCCTCCCTATATGTCTTTGACTCATTCATGTGCCTCATAAATCTTTGACAGATTTTTGGAAAGTGTAAAACGATATATTGTACATATTGTAAGTAAATGGTTCTTTTTGGTAAATTCATATCCAATGCTTTTTCAGTTTATAAAAAAAAAAAAAAACACTTGATGAGATGATAATAAGATCATTTCTGTTTTTTCCTATATATTTTTTTTTTAAATGTTAAAATACAACCAAATATTTTATCTGGCTGTTATGATTCTGTGATCCAATGTATGTTAATGTTGTTATGTTGTAAAATGTTGTATGTTGGTCTAATTCTTTTTCATCCAACCATCAGATCATCATGTCAGCAGGAAACATCAGCTTTGTTAAGGACTTTTTCATTGTTGGTTTTCCTGGGCTTCAAACAGGATACTATGGCACAGTTGCTGCTCTGTTGCTTTTTGTCTATGTGTGTATCTTGGCAGGGAATGGAATATTTCTTGTACTTTTTACTCTAGAAAAATGCCTTCATAAACCTATGTATTATATCATCTTAAACCTGGTTGTAAGTGACTTATTATTTAGCACCACTACCTTACCAAAAATTATTGCTAGGTACTGGTTCCAAGATGGTAGTATTTCATTTATTGGTTGCTTCGTTCAAATGTATTTTGTGCATTATTTTGGTTCAGTCAATTCTGTCATCCTGGCAGTTATGGCCTTTGATAGGTATGTAGCCATCTGTAATCCTTTAAGGTATCCTGATATAGTCACAAGGTTGAACATTTCCTGTCTTTGTCTGGCAGCATGGGTGCTATCACACGCAGGCCCTTTAATGATGTCAATAAGGGCTTACCCTCTGCCTTACTGTGCAGGAAACACAATTATACACTGTTATTGTGATCATATTTCTATCACATCCCTTGCATGCACTAACAGGGCACCGTACAGTGTTCCAGCCTTTGTATTTGCTATGGTTGTGCTGCTCGGCCCTCTGGCCTTCATTGTTTTCTCTTACTGTGCCATCATTGTGGCAGTTCTGCATATATCAAGCGCTCAAGGAAGACTGAAGACTTTTTCCACCTGCAGTCCTCAGCTTGTCATAATTGCTCTTTATTTTCTACCCAGATGTTTTATTTATTTGTCTAGCGTCATTGGTATCAACTTTAGCACTGATTTGCGATTAGTCATTATTATGTTGTATAGTTTGTTTCCACCAATGATCAATCCCCTCATTTACTGTTTAAGAACAAAAGATGTCAAGGAAACCCTACTTAAAAGGATAACAGTTTCAACAAATCCCTTATTTAAATCAACAAAAGTGAATGTATCCACTGTATGTGCATAAATTATTACAGCAGTCATATATTAGAAAAAACATCAAAAACAACAGTATTCTTTGGATGTCATGCAGCATACTGAACTAGAGCAGTAAAGATATATAATTGGTTTTATCCACAAAATTTGTATCATAGGAGTCAGATATCTATTATGGATATATACTGGAAACAGTACATACAGTCTAAAACAAACTGAACTTAACTATAAAAGCAATGATTTTCGCTTGCACATGACTTACGGTGACGTGTTATTCCAATTTTATTTTCTTAAATAGAGTCTACATAAATATAATGAATTTATACTGAAAATGTGAAAATGTACTGAATTAATATAATTAAACTGAATAAATATATTAAAGTTGTACATCGTGTGGTCATTCAGCTTCATGCCAGGAGTTAAATTGATGCTCTTAAAACACATTTAATATATGTAGGCTACATATATCAGCACAGCTTTGATTCAGCCGTAGGCCAAGTTAAGTAGGTAATCACAGCTGTACTGATACAGATCACAGCTGTGCTGATACAGAGCTATATGGCATGGCTACGAGTGTGTATTGTATTTACGGTATACAACAATTCAATGCCGTAAGTATATGTAAATAAGGAAGAAAATGAAGCGTCTTAAACAACTTTTTGTGTGCAAGGCTTCCTCCTGCCACAATTTCAAATCTCAAGTTGGCAATTTATAGATGAGCCCAAGCCTCTGTCACTAATTCGAAAACATCACAGAGTTAGTGACTGAGCTAGTTAGTAACTGCTTCATTTAGATAAAAGCTCACTGTATTCCGTAATATTCTGTAGAGCAGAATTGTATATAGAGGTTGACTGACTATGATTACCTCCATCAGATGCAGCATTCATTCTTCAGTTTATCTCATTTTCATAATAAAACGTGAATATCCACAGTGGAAAGCAATTTCTTTGTCAAATATACTTTTATCAAACATGCTATGAGTGCTGAATGACCTAAGAAATATTTTTCCTGCGAAACTTTCAGCAGTTATTATTTGTGTCTTGTATTTCTCTCGTATATCAAATGAACAAGACATGCCAGTCACTCATGATTTAATTATTCTTCTGAGTCTGTTCTCTCAGTTTTATTCAGTGCATGCACTCTCTGACTGAATTATGCACTTTCGCAAATTATTTCATTATAAACAACATACGATGAAAAAAATAGATTCATTTAATAGATTACACAGTTTCGGCATGATCATTGTGTCCAGTGTTTGGGCCGTGGTCACGCTGATACAGCATTCACTGAGGGCCCATGTCAAGCTTGCGAGGACATGTCCCTGGGGTGACGCTGGTGAACGCTGTCTCCAAACAAAGGATCTCCCACTGGATTGTGGATGCGATCCAAGCGGCCTACCAGGCCAGAGGTATACCCTGCCCACTGGAGGTGAGAGCCCACTCGACCAGGGGAGTTGTTGCTTCTACCGATTAGGTGAATGGGACCTCTCTAACAGACATCTGTAGAGCTGCAGGTTGGGCAACACCTGACACATTCGCCAGGTTTTATAACCTGCAAATGGAACCAGTGTCTTCCAGAGTCCTAAACGCAAGCTCTGCAACTTAGGAGACTGCAATTATACTTATTTAGTTCAGTCTGTTTCCTTATGTGAACCCTGAACTACTCTCTTTCCATAACTCTAAGCACATTTTACATTGCCAAGTTTGACGGGCTAAATCTTGGACATTGGAAGGTTACAAGGAGGAGAGGTGCATTTATTGTGACGTGTTGGCTTGTTAGTATCTGTGCTCTCGTATGCTTGTGACGCAGTCTGACAGTTACGGCATTTAGTATAGGGACCCCTAGTGCCGTACACTCGACACAACGTCAGAGTGAACCTCAGAAAGGGAACGTCTCGTTACGTATGGTAACCCTCATTCCCTGATGAAGGGAATGGAGACATTGTGTCCTTCATGCCACAACTCTGGACTGCCTCTGAGTGGGTTGAGATGTGTTAATGTGATAATGTTCTATGCTCACTTTCATTGTGTAGGATTTATTCGCTGTTTGTGGAAATTAAACAAAATAACGAAATAATTAGTAGCTTACAATGTTTTTATTAACCTGTGATCCCGTTAAATACAAATTCAGTTGTATTAAAATATTTTATGACATGACTCCCATATCTGGTAGCTACTTGCCTAAAAAGACAGGTTTATGGCTTTGAAACCTATAGTCCTGAAGCAAAGTTTTCAAGGGTCCTCGTGCATTCACAATACACTGACTGTTGCACCACACCCCTGACCACATTCCCCATCAGCCATTACACTGATCACCTGTGTCCAATCAAAGACTTCTTCTCACGGGTCACTGAGTATTGGAGTTGTGTATTGGAGTATTGCATTGTAGACTATGTACATTGTGTTTAGCGCTCTCATAGTGCTAGCAGCTCTTATGTAGTCGTTTCCTAGTTTCCTAGTTTCCTAGTTCCCTAGTTTTCTAGTTCCCCTGTTCCCTACTTTTCTAGTTCCTGTGTTCCCTAGTTTAGTTTGTTTGCCCGGTCATCTTGTTTTGTCTGTCTCGCCGCCTGCCTTTTGGAACTCTAGCATGTGTTATCGGATTAACCCTTTTGCCTTGCCCCTTGGATTACGTTCGCCGTTCGGACTACTCTTGTGTCTTGCTCCTACATACCTGTCAGTCGATGTCTGACTCTGCCTGTTTGACCATGTCTTCGTCTTGCCCTTCTAATAAAGCTTTGCATTTAGATCCGCCCGTTTCACGTCTCCCTCACTTCGTTACAGCCATGATGGTCACTCAGAAATCAGAAATGCTAATACAAAAGTGGGCTAATACAAACAGTAAAACGGTCCCTGTGCCGACAATGTTAGAATATTGCATGGTTGGAAATACCTCTCAGCCAATCAGAATCGATTGACCAGAAATATGTGTTTTGTTTTATTTTATTTTAGTGATAACTTTTAGAAATGTAAAAAAAAAAAAAAAAAACTGTAGATCAAATATCCCGGTGGAATATAATTTGCATCCTTTATTTTTATGTTTTTTTATTATTGTGTGCATTACATCTGTGTGTATGATGTACCTTTTGTTGTCTTCATGTAATGATTTAGGGGGTACTACATGGTAATTTTGTCACTGTCCCTGGAGGAACTGCGTCGTCTGGGTTTGTCTGTTATAAACAGGCCCATCACCAGCACATATCAGTGTAAAGGCACAGAATGTACTTTAAGAGTAGCCTGTGAAACGAGTGTGGTAGGTTTGCTTCTCTTTATTCTTCATCATAACTTTTTTAACTATCCAGTTAATGCTATTATTATAGTTATATTCTTTTGATATTAAATGCAATCTTTTCTACATACAGAAAAAGACAGATATCGAAGGACTGAAATTAATCATGACAGTGGGAAATGACAGTTTTATAAAGGATTTTGTGATAATCGGCTTTCCTGGACTTCAGCCTCATTACTATGGCCTTGTATCAGCACTTCTGTTTTTTGTTTATGTATTTACATTGGTGGGAAATGCTGTATTTTTTACAGCATTTGTAATGACTAAAAGCCTTCAGAAACCTGTATATTATTTCATTATGAATCTAGTTGTGTGTGATGTACTATTCAGCACTACAACATTGCCGAAGATAATCAGCAGGTACTGGTTTCAAGATGGAACCATTTCATTTATGGGTTGTTTTGTTCAGATGTTCTTTGTGCATTATTTTGGCAGTGTCTGTTCAGTTGTTCTAGCAGTAATTGCTATAGACCGCTATGCAGCAATTTGTTACCCGCTTCAATATCATAGCATCATGACAAACCGAAATGTACTCATTCTGTTCTTTGGCTCTTGGGTTTTAGGTTTGTTAGGCCCAGTGGCAATGGTCATTCGAGCTTATCCTCTCCCTTACTGTGCAGAAAACACCATAATTCACTGTTACTGTGATCATGTTTCCATTACGACATTGGCATGCACTGACAGATCACTGTATAGTATTCCAGCCCTCATCTATGCCTTTGCAATACTGTTGGTGCCCTTTGCTGTTATTATATTCTCTTACTGCTCCATCTTTGTAGCAGTTATGCAGATTTCAGGTACTCAAGGAAAGATGAAGACTTTTTCCACCTGTAGTCCTCAACTCATCATAATTGCTCTCTTTTTCCTACCCAGGTTATTTAATTATTTGTCTGGCAACATTGGTATAAAGTTCAGCACTGATTTGCGATTAGTCATTATTATGATGTATAGCCTGTTGCCGCCCATGATCAACCCCCTCATTTACTGTTTAAGAACAGAAGAGGTGAAAAAGATACTAAGAAGACAATTTCAAAAGAAACAAATTGGTATTCCTTTACGGTTGGTCTGATGTGCTTTATTTAATGAGGTGGCCAAACTGTTGCTGTTGTCATAAGGTCCTCATATGTCTATATTACAAAACATACAACATTATTCCAGTTGTATTTGCTGGAGTGGACTGAATGCCAAGGACCTTTTGAAAGGCTCCTAAAAAATGAATTTTATCTTCTGGAAATTATGTTTTTTCCCCTTCTGCTGTAACACTACTTATGGTGCTAATAATATATTATAGACAATATGGTAGTTTTATCATGATAATTTATGCAATAGATAGGCGTGATGTTAGCACTCCAAATATTTTTTTTTTCACTCTGCTGGTCAAATATACTTTAAATAATCATATTATATCAATTCATATAAATTCATTATCTAATGTTATACAAATATAAAGATAAAAAATGTGAATGAAATGCCATTATTATGACTGAAGATGACCTCTCTGATAAAACTCTCACGCATAGCCAGGTATTGAAAATAGAATTTTACATAACAGTGGACCTTGCAGACTGTGTCAATAAAAAGGTTCAAAACCTCAAAAACCTGAACCATTTGTGTGTTCCTTCTAACTGTACAGTATTGCTCAGTATTGTCAGAAAATATGGCCATTGTGGCAATTCTGACACAATGAGAAATGCTATATCATATTCAGAGGTGGATGGAATACATTATTATTCAATCCATGATATATCTGCTGTAGCGCCAAAGTTCACTGGAATCTACTTATTTAATCTTAATATATCTAACAAAAAATATATCTAACTTAATCATGTCATGACCTTTTCGACTTTGTCTTCAAAAACAGAAATGGCATATTTTTAATGTAATCTGTTTAAATGGTATTTCATGAGCACACTGCAAAGTAAGAATGTTGACTAATGTCATTTCAAACCTGTATGCTGATATTTTGTATAGTTGTATGGGCCTTTATGATTCCTCTATGGTCTGTTTTGGTTCTTTTTTTCAGCTGTGCAGCCATTGCCACTATAAATTTTGTGGAGGTAAAAAATGGGTAAAAATTATTCAAGCATATTCTGTGTTAAAAAATATAGCATATGGCTTTGGAATGAAATGAGGTTGAGTAATTAATGACAGAAATAGTTGTTCCTGCTCTCACTGCCCCTGGAGGAACTGCGTCATCTGTCTATCAGGCCATGGTCTTCGTAATTTACATGTCAGATATAAATAATCTGAGGCTAGCACATCTCAGTGTAAGGAGCAGAATGTATTTTAACAGTAGCTTGTGAAACAAGTGCAGTAGGTTGTTTCTCTTCTTTATTATTATTTGTTAAACTATCTAGCTATTCTTATATAGTTAAAGAGTATTTTATTAGCAAGTTATGAATTATAAATTCAAAATGCTGTTTTTAAGTGTATTTTTGTAAATACTGTACTCATATTAAATACAGATTTTTTTTTTTTTTTTTTTTTTTTTTCAAGCAGAAGATGAAAAGGCACATAAAATATTTTTTCTAAGGACTAATATTCATCATGTCAGTGGGAAACATCACTTTTGTAAAGGATTTTGTGATAGTCGGCTTTCCTGGACTTCAACCTAATTACTATGGCGTCATATCAGCACTTCTGTTTTTTGTTTATGTTTGTACATTGGCTGGAAATGCTATATTTTTTATTTTGTTTGTAACAACCAAGAGCCTTCAGAAACCTGTTTATTACTGCATTATAAATCTAGTCGTGTGTGATGTACTATTCAGCACTACAACATTACCAAAGATAATCAGCAGGTACTGGTTTCAAGATGGAACCATTTCATTCTTGGGTTGTTTTGTTCAGATGTTCTTTGTGCATTATTTAGGCAGTGTTGGTTCTTATGTTCTGGCTGTTATGGCTATAGACCGCTATGCAGCAATTTGTTACCCGCTTCAATATCATAGTCTCATGACAAACCAAAATGTACTTAATCTGATTCTGGGCTGTTGGATTTTGGGTTTATTAGGCCCCTTAATGATGGCCATTCGAGCTTATCCTCTTCCTTACTGTGCAGAAAACACCATTATACACTGTTACTGTGATCATGTTTCCATCACAACACTAGCCTGCACTGACAGATCACTGTATAGTATTCCAGCACTCATCAATGCTCTTGTAGTACTGCTGGGATCTCTTGCTGTTATTGTTTTCTCTTACTGCTCCATCTTCGTGGCAGTTATGCGAATTTCAAGCACTCAAGGAAGGATGAAGACTTTCTCCACCTGCAGTCCTCAGCTCATCATAATTGCTCTCTTTTTCCTACCCAGGTGTTTCATCTATTTGTCTGGCAACATTGGTGTAAAGTTCAGCACTGATTTGCGATTAGTTATTGTTATGATGTATAGCCTGTTGCCGCCCATGATCAACCCCCTCATTTACTGTTTAAGAACAGAAGAGGTGAAAAAGATACTAAGAAGACAATTTCAAAAGAAACAAATTGGTATTCCTTTACGGTTGGTCTGATGTGCTTTATTTAATGAGGTGGCCAAACTGTTGCTGTTGTCACAAGGTCCTCATATGTCTATATTACAAAACATACAACATTATTCCAGTTGTATTTGTTGGAGTGGACTGAATGCCAAGAAACTTTTGAAGGGCTCCTAAAAAATGAATTTTATCTTCTGGAAATTATGTTTTTTCCCCTTCTGCTGTAACACTTCTTACAGTGCTAATAATATATTATAGACAATATGGTAGTTTTATCATGATAATTTATGCAATAGGTAGGTCTGCTTCTCAAATATACTTTAAATAATCATATACATCATATAAATGAATATAAATTAATTATCTAATGTTATACAAATATGAAGATAAAAAATGTGAATGAAATGCCATATCATTATGATTGAAGATGACCTCTCTGAGTAGATGGAAATGGAACACGATACAAATTATTTTATTTATAGTTTCTGTTAATGTTGCAGAGAAAACTGGCTTCTGTTGTTGAATATGTTGTTATTGTTGATTATATTCTGTATAATATTTTTATAATTTAGGAAATTCTACAGCTTACAACAAACTTTTGTAAATAATCCAGAAAAAGGTAATGAGCGAGAATGCCAGCATTTTCTCATGCATTGGAAAAGTTTTTCATTCAGTCATAAGTCTCACTACTTTATGAAACTCTCACGCATAGCCAGGCATTGAAAATAGAATTTTACATAACAGTGGACCTTGCAGACGGTGTCAATAAAAAGGTTCAAAACCTCAACAACCTGAATCATTTGTGTGCTCCTTCTAACTGTACAGTGATGCTCAGTATTGTCAGAAAATATGGCCAGTGGCAATTCTGACACAATGAGAAATACTACATCATATTCAGAGGAGGATGGAATACATTATTATTCAATCCATGACATATCTGCTGTAATGCCAAATTTCACTGGAGTCTACTTATTTAATCTTAATATATCTAACAAAAAATAATCTAACTTGAAAAGTAACATTTTAAACACAACAAATGGTTCCACCTCAGAGGTCATGCTTTTTCGACTTTGTCTTCAAAAACAAAAATGACATATATTTTTAATGTAATCTGTTTAAATGGTATTCCATGAGCACATTGCAAAGTAAGAATGTTACCTAATGGTTTTTTGAACCTGTATGCTGATATTTTGTATAGTTGTATGGGCCTTTATTATTCCTCTATGGTCTGTTTGGTTCTTTTTTTCAGCTGTGCAGCCATTGCCACTATAAACTTTATGGAGGTAAAAACTGGGTAAAAATTATTCTAGCATATTCCATGTTAAACAATATAGCATATGGCTTTGGAATGAAATGAGATTGAGTAATTAATGACAGAACTAGTTGTTCCTGCTCTCACTGCCCCTGGAGGAACTGCGTCATCTGTTTATCAGGCCATGGTCTTCATAATTTACATGTCAGATATAAATAATCTGAGGCTAGCACATCTCAGTGTAAGGAGCAGAATGTATTTTAACAGTAGCTTGTGAAACAAGTGCGGTAGGTTGTTTCTCTTCTTTATTATTATTTGTTAAACTATCTAGCTATTCTTATATAGTTATAGAGTATTTTATTAGCAAGTTATGAATTATAAATTCAAAATGCTGTTTTTAAGTGTATTTTTGTAAAGCTGTAAAAATTTAAATGCTGCATTTTCTTCATACAGAAGATGAAAAGACTAAACTGATATTCATCATGTCAGTGGGAAACATCAGCTCTGTGAAGGATTTTGTGATAGTCGGCTTTCCTGGACTTCAGCCTCATTACTATGGCCTCGTATCAGCACTTCTGTTTTTTGTTTATGTATTTACATTGGTGGGAAATGCTGTATTTATTACAGCATTTGTAATGACTAAAAGCCTTCAGAGGCCTGTGTATTACTTCATTCTAAATCTAGTCGTGTGTGATGTACTATTCAGCACTACAACATTACCAAAGATAATCAGCAGGTACTGGTTTCAAGATGGAACCATTTCATTCTTGGGTTGTTTTGTTCAGATGTTTTTTGTGCATTATTTAGGTGGTGTTTGTTCAAATGTTCTGGTAGTGATGGCTATGGATCGCTATGCAGCAATTTGTTATCCGCTTCAATATCATAGCCTCATGACAAACCGAAATGTATTCATTTTGATCCTTGGCTCTTGGATTTTAAGTTTAGCAGGGCCCTTGATGATAGTCATTCGAGCTTATCCTCTCCCTTACTGTGCAGAAAACACCATTATACACTGTTACTGTGATCATGTCTCCGTTACAACACTGACATGCACTGACAGATCACTGTATAGTATTCCAGCCCTCATTTATGCCCTTGTAGTACTAGTGGGTTCCTTTGCTGTTATTATATTTTCTTACAGCTCAATTTTCGTGGCAGTTATGCGAATTTCAAGCACTCAAGGAAGGATGAAGACTTTTTCCACCTGCAGTCCTCAGCTCATCATAATTGCTCTCTATTTTCTACCCAGGTGTCTTATTTATTTGTTTGGCAACATTGGTGTAAAGTACAGTACTGATCTGCGATTACTCATTGTTATGATGTATAACCTGCTACCACCCATGATCAACCCCCTCATTTATTGTTTGAGAACAGAAGAGGTAAAAAAGATTTTAAAAAGACCATTTCAAAAGAAACAAATTGGTATTCCTTTACAGCTGCTCTAACATGCTTTGGAAAACTGTAGTCAAGCTCTAGATTATATCCCCATCTGAACATGAAACAGATTCTAGTACTGTAAGTGTGAAAATGCATTTGACAGTTCAGTTTGGGTACTCACACCATATTAGTTATATCAATCCAATGGTTTACGAACTAAAGAAATCAAAGATGTATTCACAGAAAAAAGATAAGAATAATATAGTGCATGTACATTGTAGTTGCTTTTTTCTACTGCTCCCTGCCTTATTTCCCAGTAACTGGTTGTCCTAAATGTTAGTTGCGACTCGTTAGCTTATGCATAATATGCAGTACTGCTTGTTCTTATATTTCAATGAATTCTTTTCACTATTTTTGTTCTTCATATAGATTCTTTTGTTGCAAAATGCTAACATAAGGCCAGGGTCTTCATTTACTGGGCCTATAGAAGTATTTTGTGTGGTGGCACCAATAAGGATCAAGGTCTGTCATTTCTAGATCCTAAACACATCTCTTTGTTAATATATATGTTGCCTCCTGTCCCATTTTGAATGAAATTGTAAAAAAAAAAAAAAAAAAAAGAATAAAGATGTCAAATAAATCTAATTTAATGGTTCAGTATAAAACCTGAAAGATTACAGCTTTCTCTCTACTGGAGAATCACAGAAGTTATGTAAAAAATTATGCAATGCAACTGAATTATTAAAATTAAAGGAGAAGTCCACTTCCAAAACAAGGATTCATATATAATGTACTCACTCCCTTGTCATCCAAGATGTTCATGTCTTTCTTTCTTCAGAAATTATGTTTTTTAAGAAAAACATTTCAGCATTCTTCTTCATATAATGGACTGCTATGGTGCCCTGATTTTGAACTTCCAAAAGGCAGTTTAAATGCGGCTTCAAACGATCCCAAATACAGTTGTAAATGATCCTGATGTAATGTAAATGATGAAAATTATCTAGCAAAATAATCAGTTATTTTAAGTTAGTAGTTATTGTATTTATTATAACGATCGCTAGATACGACCCTTCTTTCTAGGCTGGGATCATTTACAACCGCATTTGGGATCGTTTAAAGACGCATTTAAACTGCATTTTGGAAGTTCAAAATCGGGGCACCATAGCAGTCCATTATATGGAGAAAAATGCTGAAATGTTTTCCTCAAAAAACATAATTTCTTTACGACTGAAGAAGGAAAGACATGAACATTTTTGATGACAAGGGGTGAGTACATTATATGTCAATCTTTGATTTGGAAGTGGATTTCTCCTTTAAGGGTTTTGAGAGGTTCTCACCCATAGATTTGTTTACATACATGCCTCATTAGTGACTTTTCTATGGGCCATAGTACATTTGTCATCTGCCATATTGGAATGGTCAAAGCCATTCAATGAGCACTTCGAGAGCTAGTTGACTGTGCATCTGCAACCATAGTTATTCCCATGTGTGATAGGGTTGCGATGATAAATCGATGCATCGCAATTCATAGATCGATTCTGAGATTTTCCGAATGCATTGCCATTCTCTCTGGAATTGATTCTGAGCTTAGTTTTTAACAGCAGATGGCGCACTAATCAAGATTTTATTGGCACCAGTGTTACCAACTTCTTTGAATGGAAAGTAGCTAAAGCATGCTTGAAAAGTCGCTAAATGCTGCTAGATGATGTCATATGCTAAAACCTCCAAGAGGGCAGATACATGACGTATCTCAGGTAGCCTATCCATGATCTGACCCCAGAAGGTTTGATCCCTCCCCCCAAAGGACGTCAAATGTAGTCTCTTCAATCCGCAGACTAAGCAAACACCTGCGGCAACAATTTAAAAGTAACCGAATTCCATGGGAAAACCCGTGAGTTGGCAGTGTTGAATAGAATTTATCTGATGTTTTCAGCGTCGACTCTCTTCTCACGAACCCCATCCATCTCTGCATGTTCTGTACATTTGCCCATTTGGGAACAAGACTTGTGCAAGTTGTGCTCCATTTTCGCTTTTGCATCGTTTCCAACATATCTGCAGACATATGGGTTTAATGTTTGCGTGTAAAAAAAATAAAAAGTCATAAGTATTTTACCTTACTAGTGTAAAGTAAAAATAGTTAATATACTTAATATAGAATGTTTTTATAGTGCAGCTGTATTGCAATAGTAATATATTTCTGTCTTAGAAACAATATTTAGAGGGACTTATTAGTATTACAAACTACTAGTAATATTACTGCTACTAGTAGTAGTACAATTTAATCCCAGTCAGGGCTGTCTGTCATCAGACAGCAGTTTCAGTTGATAAAAAAAACTTTGACTAAGGTCGAAGGTAAATTACACTGTAACTTAGGCCTAATGTTCACATTTTGTACATCTAATGTTGTGGAATTTTAACCTGTGGTAGTGAAAATGGTATTGAATATTGAAATTTGTTTTATAGTATTACAAATTCCAGTTTCGTGACAACACTAATGCAAAAAGAAATCAAGCATGTTAGTGTAAAAGAAACCAAACTGTTCATAACATTATCATGCATTAATGAGACAGAAGAAACTACACGTTAACAACATGACAAACAGCACGTCAAATTGTGGGAGGTACCAGTCTTTAGTCTTGATAAACGGTGACTGTGTATAGCTCTGTCAGATGGACGCACAGAGAGAAATACATTTTTTGGTTGTGCATTAATACAGTCAGTAATTGTGTGAATATTCTCCAGTTTGGTGGCCAGAGTCCATCAAACTGAAAATAATGCAATAGATCATGCTATTCACATCTGAGTAGTTTTCATGGAGGTAAAGTGTGTGTATGATAGATTGTCAATGTAATCTGTAAAGAACTTTATAATGACAGTAATTATACTAAATGTACTAAATGTTTTATTTTCCCTTAACAGTCAAATGCTTGTGTAATTGTCCATGCTTTTTAACATTCTTTTTATATTTCAGTGAATTTGTATCAGGTATCTGTGAAGCCATTCTAAGAGTCATGACCCTCACTAATGTCACTGTCTTTACTGAATTCTACCTGCTCGGATTTCCAGGACTCCATCCACAGTATTATGGAGCCGTGGGAACACTTTTGTTCTTTGTCTACTTGACACTGGCAGGAGGAAATATCTTTATCATTTCATTTATTGCTTATGAGAGAAGCCTTCAGAAACCCACCTATTTAATCTTCTGTAATCTAGCAGTGTCTGATCTTGCTTTTGGAACAGTCACGCTGCCTAAAGCCATTGCAAAATACTTTTTCAATAGCAGTGACATACCATTTTATAGCTGCTTTGTGCAGATGTTTTTTGTTCACTACTTAGGGAGTATTAACTCTTTTCTAATGCTATTAATGGCCATTGATCGGTTCGTTGCAGTGTGTAATCCGCTGAGATACTGTGTCCTTATTACAAACAAGACTATTTTATTGGCAAGTGCATTGATTTGGATAATCTGTATTTCGTGGCTGACAGTCATTGTTTATCATGCCTTCGATGAACCCTACTGTGATTCTAATGTAATAACCCAAAATTACTGTGACCAAAATTCGATAATTAAACTGTCTTGTGGAGATGTAAGGCAGAAAAAGTTTTTTTCATTTTCATGTGCCATGTTTGTTCTTATGGGCCCTTTGATTTTTATTATATTTTCTTTTATTGCCATCATCAGATCTGTTTTCAAAATCTCTGATGTTCAAGCCCGATATAAAACCTTCTCAACTTGCACTCCTCAACTTCTTATCATTTGTCTGTACTATGTGCCCAGATGTGTTGTTTATGTGCATGATGTGACAATAGCGATCTCACCTGGCATTCGGGTTATGTTAATTATGTGGTACAGTCTTCTCCCACCTGTTGTCAATCCAATGATTTACTGCTTCAGAACCAAGGAAATCAAAGATGCATTAAAGAAAAATTTAGAAATAGGAAAGTGAACATGCAGATGTGATGCGCTGAAAATATTGATATTGCTTTAATACAGAGTGCATTTTTTACACTTTGCCCTGTTTATGTATATCATTGTAATCCTAGCTGTTCTTACAATAAGAATCAATAACATATTTGTGAAATAATGAATATTTTCCTGATGTATATTTTACTGGCCTCTAAACAAGCTCAGATCTTCAAAACAACTTTTTTTTTTTTTAAAGTTTAGCAAAAGTTAATTTAATGGACTGTTAAGATTTTCTTATGTCCATGTTTACACGTAAACATCAAGATACTTCACACAGAACTCAGTTCTATATAGATATGTTAGGATCTATATTTAATCCAAATGTAAAGTTCATTCATGAAATGTTCTTACATTACATTAAATAACAAAAAAAGTTTTTAATAGCCCTCATGTTTCAAGTCATTATTAGGTAGATATTAAGTACAATACAGCTAAGGATGAACATGTGGAAATTAAAATGAAATGTAAATTAATAACCAGTGCATATTTTTTTCTTGCCCTGGAATATGGCTAATAAAGTGTACTGCTTCTGTTCTTCTATATAAGAAACATATTTACATTCAACACATTAAGTGTATGTACAGTGGGTCCCACTTTATATTAGGCGGCCTTAACTAGGCCTACTATGTACTTACATTTAAATGAATCATTTGATACAATACACATTGTGTACATGCATGTTTACATTGTACTCATGTTTAAAAAAAAACATGCCTGCATGCAAATACATCTGTAATTTATATCTGTAATTGCAATAATAGTTACACTGTTGACCCATCCCTTACACAACCTACCCATACCACTAAACCTGACCCTAACCTTACCTATATCCCACCTCAATAGCAGCAATAGTGTTTTGCAATACAGTGTGAACACTTTTTACTTTTTTTTTTTTTTATGTAAGTACATAGTAGTTCCCCTTCAGTCGTTCACTCCGACGTTATGTCAAGTGACGTATTTGGGATTGTACTTGGGAGCCCAATCACCTCTGAGCTAAAGAGAAAAGGCCAATGAAAATTGGCGAGTGGAGTCTGCACGGCAAGCCACCCCCCCGTACATACGGGTATATAAGATGGCCGCGTCCATCCACTCATTCAGATTTCTGCTTTTGAGCTTTCGCCTCGTACTGAGCACGCTACGAAGAAGAGAGAAGTGTCTTCCTGCTCGGTTATGTACCTGGCACGGTTGTTGCACTTTCATTGAAGCACTGCCTTTGTGGTCCTTCCCTTGGCAATCCAACCTAAAAGAGCAATTTTCTACACGGTTGTTGAGAGTCTCTCGGTGATCCGGGATGTCTTTCCGACCGTGTGCTACTGCATGCGGTGCCTATCTGGCTTTCTTTGATGGGCACGATCTCTGCCTCATGTGTCTAGGCCACGATCACGCTGGGGCAGTGCTCGTAGATGCTTCGTGCATTCATTGCGAACCCATGACCATCGCTACGCTTAGGTCTCGCCTCTCTTATATGAGAGGCCGCCCTGTGTTCTCGGCTAAGCCCAGTTCGACGCGCTCTGAGAGTGCTTCGACTGTGCTTCGACTGCGCTGGTCAAGGACCAGGGGAACCTGAGGATTACAATGCGTGATGTTCCGCTAGGCAAGACCCCATGGAAGCGTGTCCCTGTCAAGCTGCCGAAACAAGACACTTACTCGTCTTGCGGCGAGCCTAGTGTCTCTTTTGGCACTCCAGAAGAAGATAGAATGTCCATCGCGGTATCACCCCCGGGGGGACGGTGTCTTCGCTGCCGCCACTGACCTCCGGGTCAGTGGTACCCACCCTTTCAAAAACAGAGCAATATCCTCTATCCCCAGGTCTATTGCCTCGAGCCCGGTTTCTGAGCGACGCTCTGCTTCCTCAGTTTCCGGCTCGGACCCCGAATTCGCCATCATGGGATCCAGGTCAGAAGGTAAGTGCTGCTCAAAGTAGCCCGGCTTTCCTGCAGGGCGCTTCACTCCCTGGGTTGAGCCCCCTTCCCCTCCCGGGCTTCCCCACTACATATACGTCTACTACCGTTCCGTTGATCCCACTCGCACGCCGGATGGGGGCCTGGCTAGCGCTCCCCAGCCTGTCCCGCTGGTTGATCTGGACAGTACGACTCGGCTACGCAAACCAGTTTGCAAGGCGTCCACCCAGGTTCAGGGGCGTCCGTTTCACATCTGTCCGGTCAGACATAGATGCCTCTGTTCTGCGTGCGGAGATTGCTGTTCTCCCGGTGAAGGACGCAATCGAGCCTGTCCCTCCAACTATTTAGACACAAAACAGTGGTCCCTCTCAAACATTTCCAAAGGCTCCTGGGGCATATGGCAGCCACAGCCGCAGTCACGCCACTTGGCCTGCTCCATATGACGGAATCCCGAGATGGGCATGGCACCGCGGGTACATTCCAGGTCGGCGTTTCCCCGGAATGTCACCACCTTTTCAGCCCTTGATCAGACCCTGCATTCCTACGGGTAGGAGTGCCCTTAGGACAGATGTCGAGGCATGTAGTGGTCAACGCAGACACCTCTCTTCACTTCTCAGCAACCTGATAATCAAGTGATGCTTGCCTATAGACCTACTGTCCACTGCATTGTGATACACTGCAATTGCTGCAACGTCCACTTTCAGAGTGGAGGGGGACAGCCTCCACTCCAACCCTTCTTGCAGAAAGGCAAGCACCACTCCGACCGAGACGTTGAACCCTCCCAGACCACGTCTCATCCCCTCTTGGGATCTCTCAGTGGTCCTCCTAGGCTTACGGAGAGCCCTGTTTGAGCCACTCGGTTCAGTTGAGCTCAAATTCCTGTCGTTATACACAGTGCTCCGGACCACATTTGCCTCTATCAAGAGGGTAGGGGACCTGCAAGCATTCTCAGTCAACAAAGTGTGCATGAATTCGGTCCGGCTGACTCTCACGTGACCTTGAGACCCAGACCTGGTTATGTGCCCAAGGTTCCCACCACCCCCTGTCGGGATCAGGTGGTGAACCTGCAAGCTCTGCCCTCGGAGGAGGCAGACCCGGCCTTAGCGTTGCTGTGTCTCGTTCATTCCCTGCGAGTTTACGTGGACCGCACCCGGAGCTTCAGACGCTCTGAGCAGCTCTTTGTCTGCTGTGGGGGACAGCAGAAGGGGAATGCTGACTCCAAGCAGAGATTGGCCCATTGGGTGGTAGATGGCATCACCTTGGCGTAAGGGTTCTAAAGGTGAGCCGTGCCCCCTAGGAGTTAGAGCCCACTCCACTCGGAGTGTCGCACCTTTAGCGGACATTTGTAGAGCTGCAGGCTGGGCGACACCTAACACCTTTGGCAAGGTTTTGTAACATTCACATAGAGCCCGTTTCCTCTCATGTGTTAACATAACACCAACGCCGGGAGGTCGGCTCGGTGTCGGCTTGCTGCACCATTCCTTATGGATCTGTGCGCCTTTTTCCCAGTTGTTCCTCTTTTTCGGAACTCTGGGTCCTCCATGCCCTGCAGCCTGGACTAGGACAGTAACTGTGCTCCGGCAGAGGGCCTCCTTCACCCCTCAGGTTGTGGCATCATGTCTCAGTACTTTTTCCACGGGGAAAAATTAGAATCCGTGTTCCCCTTAAAAATCTTGTAAGATTTTCTACTACTCTCTCCCACATTAGCCAAAGTCTTCTTAATGTGCTCCGCCCCCCCAATGGCTGCTTCAGAAATCTGGCACCCCTGGTGGGGGTGGGTGCCTGTCAGCATTTGTGCCTCAACCACGTAACGTGTTTCAGGATTGTGGCGTTTTCCATGGATTGATCCCAAATATGTCACTCGACGTAAAGTCTCCATTCCCTCCTTCAGGGAACGAGGGTTACAGATGTCACCTAGATGTTTAGGCCACCTAATATAAAGTGGGACTGATTATTTTGATATTTACCATAAGTTTTGATCAAAACAATGTAGAAAGTGGAGGAGGGCCAAAGGCCAAATCCTCCAGTCCTCCATAGCCAACTTAGTCACACATATTCATACTTTAATTTACACATACTTTACTTAGGAATACAACAATAATAATAATATATTAAAAGCCAAATTGCTCTTACCTTCTGATGAAAGCAGTAACCTGACTATAAACATTCTCACCTGTAAAAGGTAATCTTGTTTTTTATTGTGAGTGCTAAAAATTCTAAGATGACGGACACGCTGACATATTTGTAGCAATTGGAATGAGGTACTAAAGGACGTCAAATGTAGTCATGAACTAAAAAAACACCTGCGGGAACAGTTTAAAAGCATTCTGCGGGAAAACTGCAAAGTTGGCAATGCTGCATAGAGTTTATCCAGTGTATTCATCAGCTTTGCACAAACCCCATCATTCACTGCATGTTCTGTACATTTACTGGGCATTTGAGAATTAAGACTGTGCAAGTTGTGCTCCATTTTTACATTTTCATTATTTCCAACATATTTGTAGACATATGATTACAGCATTTTACTAGATTTGCCATTTGTAATGCGTTTTATAAACTGTCCCAGAAACTTTTAGTGTTCCACCAAAATAAAAGCTGATAAAATTAATAAATGCATTTAGAAACCTGCTGTCACAGAAACTTTTAGAGCCCTATTTTAACAATCTAAGCATATGGTCTAAAACAGGGGTGGCAAACTCCAGTCCTGGAGATCCACAGCCCGGCAGAGTTCAGCTCCAACCGTAATTAAAACTTACCTGCCTGCGACCTTAGCTTGTCCAGGTGCGTTTGATTAGGGTTGAAGCAAAACTCTGCAGGACTGCGGCTCTCCAGGACCAACATTCGCCACTCCTGGTCTAAAGTGCATGGCGCAGGTGCACTTAGGGCATGTCCGAATCCAGTTTTGCTATTTTAAGGACGGGAAAAATCGTCGGTGCACCCGGTCTAAAAGTCTATTCTCTTAATGAATCATGGGTGTGTTTTGGGCGTAACATTCATTAAAGGACGTGAGGCCAAGTACTCAGAATTTGTGCTCTGCATTTAACCCATCCAAGTGCAGAGCAGTGGCACCCAGGGAGCAGATGGGTGTTCGGTGCCTTGCTCAAGGGACTCACCTCAGTTGTGGAATTGAGGCTGGTTATTCACTCCCCCCACCTTCAATCCCTGCCGGACCAGGGACTCAAACCCACAACCTTTTGGTTACAAACTCCTTTCCGCCCGACTCCCTAATCATTAGGACACGGCTGCCCCCAAAAGCAATCAGAGACAATCAGAATCTCATCTCCCATTCCCTTTAAGAGCCGTGGCAGGTTCACTATTTACACGGGGGAACTTGCTAGAACAAAGACTGAACGCTTCTCCGGAGAGCAGGGCCGGCGCCAAGGGTGGACATTCACGGGCCGAGCCTACTCAAATTAGTTACTCTGCACCCCCTTTCCATTCTCCCCCTTCCTTGCTGAACGTGATTGTTTTTGAAAGTGAAAGTGAAACCAAAAAAACAGCTCACATAAGAAAACGATTGACTATCCATTATGACATGTAGACATTTTTATTTATATACACAATAATAATCTTTTACATTGTAATCCTTTCATTTTTAATATTTGGCATGTTTGTGTGCTGTGTCCCTGTGTGTGTAATAAGCAGAGTGTATGTGCATTGTGCACGTGCCTATAGGCACATATTACTAATGCACTCTTTAAATAACAAAAAAATAAAATAAAATTGTGCCATTGACTTTAGACCAGGTTTCAGCTGGTCAATGGCACAGTCTATTTCAGTTACCTCAAAATAGCAACGCGCCAACAATGTGCCTGAGCACACCTCGTTTTCAGACCAGCATGCCCACGGGCGCACAAATGCATTTGCTATTTAAACTACGTGGTGCAGGACGTGAAAACGATAACTGTGTCGGGCTGAAACTAGCAATAAACAATTGCATCACACCTGGTGCCACATTGCTCCGGGTGCATGATAGGGCCCCTTATTTCTGCAAAAAAAAAGCTTAAGGGTTTAATGTTTGCGTGTGAAAAAATTAAAAGTCATAAGTGTTTTACTTTTCTTGTGTTTACTTGTCCAGTTCAGAAGAGAATGATGAAAATAGTCCAAACAGGTACTCAAAAACAAAAGAGTCCATGCAGGAGTGGATGGAAGAGTCCATGGTCGAGTAGACTGACTTTGAGAGCTCAGAGCACTGCAGGAGGCAACCAAGATGAGGATGACCCATGGCGGAACTGATGGAGGGAGGAGCAAAGGTTGAAACTTGAGCCTGACCGCCTGAGGTGACGCAGGGAGATGGTGAATCTCAGGCGAAGTCCGATGCACCGATGCACCGAGATACCTCGCAACGTCGATGGACCCGAAGACCAAGGTGGAGTTCTGGTCATGAGCAGCCGAGGAGGAGCCTGGAGGCCAATGCACGTTCTGAGGTGACACAGGTGTGAGCAAGTACCCCGGTGAAGCCTGAGGGATGGAGAAGCCGAACAGAGCCATAGGGGTGGAGGGCTGGAGCACAGCAGACAGCCCAGAAGTCCAAGGTGGATCCAGGATGTAAGGTGGAGCCTCTGGATGAACTGTCGGGCTGAAGGGAGCCAGCGGAGGCAGGGTCGAAGGAATGGCTGGCTCTGGTGGAACAAAAAGGAGAGGAATGTTGGGTGCAGAGACGGGCTTGGAAAAGGACTGAGATGGTAACGGCGAAGACAATACTTTGCTGGATGGATTCCAGCGGGAAGAGATGATTCATTAATAGGAATTTTAAACGGCAGCAGAGGTTTGTGGGTGGGAAGCAGGATGGGAAGCATTACCTCTGCACTCCAGTCGATTAACTAATCATTCTCTTCCAGCTCCATTAACACTCCTACTGGCACTGATGTGACAGCCTGCTCACATACCTGGTCAGCCGGGACCTCAGGCTTCTCTTCCCCAATGGACGAGGCTGCTGGCTCAGGCTCCGTAGCGGGCATAGGCTGGGTCTCTCGGTTTGCGGTTGGCTCTGGCTCCATCTCCACAGTGGGTGTGGGAGCTGGGTCTGGCTTTGGGGTGGTGATAGATGGTAAGTGGGGTTGGACACTGGTGGCGGAATCCTCTTCTACTTCGCCCACCGTAAAAGATCCTTCCACCCATAGTGCAAAGTTGATATACTCAGTCAGCGTCCAGCAGGAGTTTCCTCTTGGCATCACCATCCGGCTCTCATTGTCAAGTCCAACCCAGAATCCTTCCATGAGCGTGATTTCACTGCAAGTGGCACGATAGCAGATGCTCAAAAACTTCTCCACATACTCCTCCATGTCTCTGCAGTCTTGAAAAATAAAAATGGTAGCCCCTGAGGTCCGGGGAGAATTCCCCATTGGGGCTACATTTATGGAGGCAATCTCCATACTTTTGAGGTCTGATATTCTGTCACAGTCCAGTTCAGAAGAGGATGATGAAAATAGTTCAAACAGCTATTCAAAAGCAAAAGGGTCTTTAATAAATCAAACTTAACACAAACTTAACGTCTTAACACAGACAATACCAGACGGCTACTGAATGAAAAGGAGAAACTTAAATACACTCAAATAATGAACTCAAATGATGAACAGGTGACAACTCGTTAATTAGAAACCATAGTAACAAACAAGGAGCAGGAAACTAGAACAAAAAAAAGGAAAACAGGCCATACTGCAGCCAAATGAAAACTAAAACAGACAGTTTGTGATTAGTAGTAGGCCTATAAAAAGGTCAAAAGTAAATTATACTGTAGCTTAGGCCTAATGTTCACATTTTGTACACCTAATGTTGTGGCATTTTAACCTGTGGTACTGAAAATGGTATTGAATATTGATATTTGTCATAGTATTGTATCATAGTTGCAAATTCCAGTTTTGTGACAACACTTATGGCTAGGACTTAAGAAAGAAACCAAACTGTTCATAATATAATCATGCTTTAATGAGACAGGAAAGACTCCAAACAACACGTCAAATTGTGGGAGGTGCCTTCAGTCTTGAAAAACAGTAAATGTGTAAAGCACCATCAGATAAACGCGCAGACAGAAAGACATTGTTTTTGTTTGAGCATTAAATGCAATCTGGGTTTCTGTGAATCATCTCTAGTTTTGGTGGTCAGAGTACATCAAACTCAAAATAATGCAATTTTAATAGATTATGCTATTCACATTTGAATATTTTTTTATGGAGGTAATGTATGTGAATGAAAGATTATCAATATAATCTTTAGAACTTTATAACAACAGTAATTGTACTAAATGTTGAAATGTAAACTTTCATATGTTGTTTTATTTTCCCTTAACAGTCATATGCTTGTGTAATTTTTAGTGCTTTTTACATTCTTTTTATATTTCAGTGAATTTGTATCAGGTATCTGTGAAGCCATTCTAAGAGTCATGACCCTCACTAATGTCACTGTCTTTACTGAATTCTACCTGCTGGGATTTCCAGGACTCCATCCACAGTATTATGGAGCCGTGGGAACACTTTTGTTCTTTGTCTACTTGACACTGGCAGGAGGAAATATCTTTATTATTTTATTCATTGCTTATGAGAGAAGCCTTCACAAACCCACCTACTTAATCTTGTGTAATCTTGCAGTGTCTGATCTTGTTTTTGGAACTGTCACACTCCCTAAAGCCATTGCAAAATACTTTTTCAATAGCAGTGACATACCATTCTATAGCTGCTTTTTGCAGATGTTTTTTGTTCACTACTTAGGGAGTATTAACTCTTTCATAATGCTATTAATGGCCATTGATCGGTTTGTTGCAGTGTGTAACCCACTGAGATACTGTGTCCTTATTACAAACAAGACTATTTTATTGGCAAGTGCATTGATTTGGATAATCTGTATTTCGTTTCTGACAGTCATTGTTTATCATGCCTTCGATGAACCCTACTGTGGTTCTAATGTAATAACCCAAAATTACTGTGACCAAGTTTCAATAATTAAACTGTCTTGTGGAGATGTAAGGCAGAAAACATTTTTTACATTTTCATGTGCCATGTTTGTTCTTTTGGGCCCTTTGATATTTATTATATTTTCTTTTATTGCCATCATCACATCTGTTTTCAAAATCTCAGACATTCAGGCCCGATATAAAACCTTCTCAACTTGCACTCCTCAACTTCTTATAATTTGTCTGTATTATGTGCCCAGATGTGTTGTTTATGTGCATGATGTGACAATAGCAATCTCACCTGGCATTCGGGTTATGTTAATTATGTGGTACAGTCTTCTCCCACCTGTTGTCAATCCAATGATTTACTGCTTCAAAACCAAAGAAATCAAAGATGCATTAAAGAAAAAATTTAGAAATAGGAAAGTGAACATGCAGATGCGATGCATTAAAAATTTTGAAATTGCTTTAATACAGTAGTGTCCATTGTTTACACTTTTCCGTTTATGTATTTATATCATTGTAATTCTGGCTGTTCTTACCCTTACAATAAGAATGAATGACATATTTGTGAAATAATGGACATTTTCCTCATGTATAAACTTTTTTTTTCAGTATGTATACTGTATTGTCCTCTAAACATGTTAAGAACTTCAAAATATCAAAACGTTTTTTAAAGGTATAGCAAAAGTTAATTTAACTGTTAGGACTGTTAGGATTTTCTTATGTTTGTGTTCACCTGTAAACGTTAAGATACTCCACACAGAACTCATTTGTATAGTTTAGTTATGATAATTAATTTAAGTAAATTTCATTAATTAAATGTTCTACTCATTATATGAAATAGCAAAAAAGTTATCTTAAATTTAAATAGCGCTCATGTTTCAAGTCATTATCGAGTAGTTATTATTGAACAATATAGCTGAGGATGAACATGTGGAAATTGAAATGAAATGTAAATTAATAACCAAAGCAGTTTGTGTTCCTGTCTTGGAATATGACTAATAAAGTGTACTGCTTTTGTAAATGTTCTTCTATGTGACATACATATATACATCCAACACATTAAGTGTATGTACAGTGGGTCCCACTTTATATTAGGTGCTATGTACTTACATTTTAATGAAACATTTGATACAATACACATTGTGTACATACATGTTTACATTGTACTTATATATATATATATATTTTTTTTTTTTTAAATACCTGCATGCAGTTGCATCTGTAATTCATTTAAACCTACACATACCACTAAACCTGTCCCTAACCTTACCTGTATCCCACCTCAATAATAGCAAAAGTGCAATACAGTAGGAACACAATAAATACATTTGACTTTTTTATGTGATGTAAGTACATAGTAGTTAAGGCCATCTAATATAAACTGGTTCTGATTACTTTGATATTTATCATAATTTCTGATCAAAACAATTCAGAAAGTTCTGAAATTTGTATACAAAAGTTGAAAGTGGGGGAGGGAGAGAAAGGCCAAATCCTCCAATGCTCCATAACCAACTTTAATTACTCATACAGTTTAAATACTTTAATATACACATACTTTACTTAAGAAAATAATAATAATAATAATAATTAGAATATAAAGTATTATATTATATTATACTATATATTTTATAACAATGCATCTAAAAAGTTTTCGGAGCCTTATTCCAAAATGGATTAAATTAATTATTTTTCTCAATGTTCTACAAACAATACCGCACAATGAAAATGTGAAAGAAGTTTGTTTGAAATCTTTGCAAATTTATTACAAAAAAAAAAAAAAAAAAAAAAAAAAAAATCACATGTACATAAGTATTCACAGCCTTTGCCATGAAACTCAAAATTGAGCTCAGGTGCATCCTGTTTCCACTGATCATCCTTGAGATGTTTCGACAACTTTATTGGAGTCCACCAGTGGTAAATTCAGTTGATTGGACATTATTTGGAAAGGCACACACCTGTCTATATAAGGTCCCACAGTTAACAGTGCATGTCAGAGCACAAACCAAGCCATAAAGTCCAAGGAATTGTCTGTAGACCTCTGAGACAGGATTGTAATTGAGCCACAGATCTGGGGAAGGGTACAGAAAATTTCCTGCAGCACTGAAGCACAGTGGCCTCTATCACCCGTTAATGGAAGCAGTTTGGAACTACTAGGACTCTTCCTAGAGGGGTCAGCCAGGCCAAACTGGGCCTTAGTCAGGGGGGTGTTCAAAACTCCCCCTTCCAGAAGAACAGCCATTTCTGCAGCACTCCACCAGTCAGGCTTGTATGGTAGAGCGGCCAGACGAAAGACACTCCTCAGTAAAAGGAACATGACAACCCACCTGGAGTTTGCCAAAAGACACCTGATGGACTCACAGACCATGAGAAACAAAATTCTCTGGTCTGATGAAACAAAGGTTGAACTCTTTGGCCTGAATGCCCAGTGACATGTCTGGAGGAAACCAGGCACTGCTCATCACCAGGCTAATACCATCCCTACAGTAAAGCATGGTGGTGACAGCATCATGCTGTGGGGATGTTCTTCAGCATCAGGAACTACAAGATTAGTCAGGATTGAGGGAAAGATGAATGCAGTAGAATGCTCTAGAGCACTCTGGACCTCAGACTGGGGCGACAGTTCATCTTTCAACAGGACAACGACCCTAAGCACACAGCCAAGATAACAAAGGAGTGGCTACAGGACAACTCTGTGAATGTCCCGAAGTGGCGCAGCCAGAACCCAGACTTGAACCTGATTGAACATCTCTGGAGAGATCTGAAAATGGCTGTGCACCGACGCTCCCCATCCAACCTGATGGAGCTTGAGAGTTACTGCAAAGAAGAATGGGAGAAACCACCCAAAAATAGATGTGCCAAGCTTGTAGCAGCATATTCAAAAAGACTTGAGGTACAGATGGTATTGCGTGAGCCAGCAATACCATCTGTCCCTAAAGGACTACTGGTGGAAATCGAGGGGTTGAAGGGAAGCCCTGCCCACATTTCCACCTCTGAGGGTGAGCTGCAACTGGTAACTGGACAATATTATGGACATTTTCAAAGGGGATTTCATAGACTGGTTTGGAGAGGTTGTTCTCAATTCTGCTGAACCTCTGGTATTTCCCAAATCTACCATGTCTCCTGAGTCACCTTTGGTTCCGTTTAGATCTCCTATATCTCTTGAGTAGTTCTGTCCAGGTCTCCCACATCTCCTGAGCTCCTTTGACTCTAATGTTTCCACCCAGCCTCTCTCTCCCACCTTCTCTCTATAAACCAGCCAGTTCCTCAGCCTTATCTCCGCTGGCGCCTGTCAGTTCCTCAGCTCACCCTCAGTCATCCGCCTCAAGCCTTCCAGTCTCCAGCTCTGCCTAGGTTTGAAGATCCCCTGTGTCCGCCTTCAGCCTCTAAGTCCTGGACTCCACCTTGGTCCTCCCTTGTCCCTCCAGCTCTGATATGGTCAGTCGTCAACCATCCTACGCCTCAGGACTCCACTCCACCAGCTTCGACTCCTCACTCTGTTCCTCTGGCTCTGTCAGGCTCCTTCTTTCCTCTGGCTCCGCCGTGGTCTTCTGGATCCCCACCTCCGCCTTGGCCCTTTGAATCCTTGGGTGTCACCCTGGCCTTCCATCTGCTTGGTTCCACCTGGCTCTCCACCTCCAGTGGCTCTATTGGTTATCCCCAGGGTGTCATCTGCCAAGTCTACACCATGGCTCCTCCCTCCCTCGACTTCACCCTGGAACCTTGTCCTGGCTGGTCTCTGGATCAACATCTGGCTCCTCCTGCTCCTGGCTCCTCCCACCTATCACTCCCCCATGAATTTAGAACAACCTGTGTCTTGTTAATTCAGTCATTAGTCCCTCTCTTGCTTTTGTATAATTTGGGGATAGGCAATGTTGGTCGTAGAGTGCCGCTGTCCTGCAGAGTTTAGCTCTAATCCTAATCAAACACACCTGAACAAGCTAATCAAGGTCTTCAGAATTACTAGGGCTAAAGGCAGGTGAGTTTTTTTCAGGGCTGGAGCTAAACTCTGCAGGACATTGGCACTCCAGGACAGATGTTGCCTATCCCTGGTGTAAGATCTCCCCATTTCTGTACAGTCCTTACCAGTTATTGATGTTGAGTTGATGTTGTGCTACCCCCTGCTCCTGGATTCCTTCTGTTTATTATGTGGATTTATTATTACAGGACTACTTCCTTTGACTTCCCCTGCGTCGTGCCTTTGGTATCAGCACCACTCATAACTATGTTATATTATAAACTACTTGGCATTAAGAAGCTAATGACTTCCAGTTATTTTATCTGTATAAACTGGTTCTCTATTTTAGTTACAATCTTTACTTACAATCTAACAATATGATGTTTGATAACAAAGTTCGGGAGGAGCATGATCAGATAATCAACTAATTTGGCACAGGTGCAACTCGTCTAGCTAGCACAAGTCATAAATAAGCACACAGCTGACTTACCTCCGTCATTCGACTGTTTTTTCGGCATCCCCCCTCCACCCCAACTCCTCACTCTTAATCTTTCCTCATCCTGTACTTGGGATGGGGGGAGTTCTCTGGGTTCGGGCCATATTCCGGGCTCGGAGCCCTCCCCCAGGACAGCACGCCAAAATATGCTTACTGTTTACTCAACCAGATTAGATGTGATGGTGAACTCGTGAAATGACATGACGATTGTACAAATGAAAGAAGTTGCAAATTAATTCTTTAATTTATTTATTTTAGTCTGGCAGAACTCTGCTCTGAAGAAGTATATAAACATGTAGGTTTATATTCAAAAACACACTCTTACCACCCCCTACTGTAATTGCAAAAAATAACACAAATTTGCTATGTTCAGGGACCTCTGGAGGCTTTCTGAATATACATGTGAGAGTATTACATCAAGAGTTTGAGTGCATCTTGGGTGTAATCTCAAGCATTTAAAAGCAAACTTACCCATAACATAACACAGGATGCTCTGACCTGTGCTAGAAGTATGTTCCTGTAAACTATCATTGTTTGAAAAAGATTATGTGTGTGTGTGTTTGGTCTTATTCTTTGCTTTTTTGCCCCTTTCTCACCTCACTCATTTGTAAATGTTGTGTTTGCTATAAAAACATTGTCTGTGCTAAAAGTATTAATGTTTATGCTGAAATCCTTTAAATTTACACTGTTTTTCTGTGTGTTGTCTTTTGTACGTACAGATTGTATTTCACTTTTAAGGTCTTCGGATGGGGTTGGGCAGCAATGACGGAACTTACCAAAACACAAACAGCACAACGGTCTTCACAGAGTTTGTTCTACGAGGTTTTCCTGGACTCCATCCTGGATATTATGGACTTGTAGGAGCCTTGCTTTTCATCTTATACCTTCTTCTTGCAGCTGGGAATATTTTTATTATTGTCTTTGTGATGTATGAGAAAAGAATTCAGAAACCAACCTACCTAATCTTCTGTAACCTCGCAATGGCAGATCTTGCACTTGGAACAACGACCTACCCAAAAGTCATTGCAATGTTCTGGATGTCTGACAAAATCATATCGTTCAATGCCTGCTTCACGCAGATGTATTTTGTCCATTTTCTAGGGGCTACCAATTCATTTCTCATGGCACTGATGGCTCTTGATCGATTCGTAGCTATTTGCAATCCTCTCAGATATCATACACTGATTAAAAATTCAACGATTGCCATTATGTGTGCATGTGTTTGGATCGCAAACATGTTGCAGTTAGTTGGAGTCACTCTCTTGGCCCTCAGTGTGAAATACTGTGGGTCAAATGTCATGCCACATTGCTACTGTGATAATGTCGCTTTAAGCAAACTAACATGTGGAGATGTAACTACCATGAAAGTCACAACGGCAGCCATCGCTATGTTTGTGCTGTGGGGTCCTTTATGTTTCATTGTATTTTCTTATGTTGCTATCATCATCTCTGTCTCGAAAATTTCCAATTCTGAGGGACGTTATAAAACGTTCTCCACATGCACCCCACAGTTACTGATCATATGTCTTTATTATTTACCCAGAACTTTTGTGTACATGACACACGTTGCTGGTTATGAGTTTAGTACTGATATCCGCATTGTGGTTTCTATGATGTACAGTCTTGTCCCTGCTGTTATCAACCCATTTATATATTGTTTCAGGACTAAAGAGATCAAAGAGGCAATAACAAAAAAGTTTAAGACAAATTTAAAACAAGTTGGAGGTAATGTAAAGGTCACTGTTGGTTAAAAGGAAACTAACTGGTTCAGTATTGTTGCTTACTAAAATATCTATAATGTTTTTAAACAAGATATTTTATGAACACTGATGCAAAGAAATAATTACTATTATTACTATCAAATACTATTTAATGTGACTGATATCTCTTTAATAAGACATTTATGTTAAATGTGCATTTAATTGATTTTATTCAAATGTAATACTCATGATTGTGATTACACAAGCCTATCTTTGGCCCCTCAATATTTCACCCTTACTGACCCCTAAATTAAGTGTTTCATATACTGTAGTTAAGAAAATCTGTTCATACGTGCATTATACTGCCCAGAGATTACACACACACTGCAACAAGAGTAACAATATATCTTTTTTGTATTAAAATATACAATATATACAATAAATGCTTGGCACACAGACAGACTTTTCTATCTTTTCCCCAAGGGGATATTTACTTCAAAATGCAATAACAAACAACTGATTTTAATTTAATGTATTTTTGTTAAGTATAAAGCAGAACCACTGATGGCCTATTTATTGATATTCTTCTGGGCCTTGAACGTGGTAGTTCTGTGCTGTCTATGCAGGGTCAGAAAGCTGTTGGATTTGATAAAAAATATCTTAATTTGTGAGATGAAAGAAGGTCTTACAGATTAGGAACAACACAAGGGTGAGTAATTAATGACAGACTTTTAATTTTTGTGTGAAGTTTTCAATTCAATTAGCTTTTAATGAATATTAGAGATAATTCCACATTTTTGGCATTATATCAAATATATGTAGCCAATGGACACAAACACAAAAATGTTTTGTCAGAAACAAAGCTCACAGGATCACACATGAGAACCCCAAACAATATGTCACTGTGTGGGAGGTTTCTTTGCACTTAAGAAAGAGATAAAAAGTTACTTTAGTGTGCCATTTTCTGATGGACATTGATACAGAAGGTATCATTTAATTTCTTCTATATCTGTGGTAAATGCTCAAATGGTTAGAATCCAGCAAATGCAAGATTAAACAATTATAGGTTGTATACTATATAATATTGTATAATATTATATTATTGTGTAATGTTGTATACTACTATATAAGTTCTGCATTATACAGTTATGCTAAACAGATCTGGTTTTCTGCGAAAGTAATTTTATTTAATGGCCTAAAATGGTTCAACTTGACAATTTACTCTTTATTATTTTGTATTTTTGATATGTCATTATATATGCTTTTCATCTCTGCTTTGTTATCCTATTGTCTTTTTCCTTGCATTACAGTGAGTGTACACAAATTGGTAACTGCAAAGCCGTTCAAGTCATGACCAACACCAATGTCACTATCTTTATTGAATTCTACCTGCTGGGATTTCCAGGACTCCATCCACAGTATTATGGAGCTGTAGGAACCCTTTTATTTTTTGTCTACTTTACACTAGCAGGAGGAAATATCTTTATTATTGCATTTATTGCTTATGAGAGAAGCCTTCAGAAACCCACCTATTTAATCTACTGTTTTCTTGCAGTGTCTGATCTTGCATTTGGAACTGTCATACTGCCTAAAGCCATTGCAAAATATCTTTTTGATATCAATACTATATCATTTCATAGTTGTTTTGTGCAGATGTTTCTTGTTCACTACTTAGCGAGTATTAATGCTTTTGTTATACTATTAGTGGCCATTGATCGGTTTGTTGCGGTGCGTAACCCACTGAGATACTGTGTCCTTATTACAAGCAAGACTGTTTTTATTGTATGTGGAGTGATGTGGACTATGCTGATACCTCTGGTTGCAATCTTGGTTTTTCATGCCTTTGATGAGCCCTACTGCAATTCTAACATAATAAACCAAAATTATTGTGAACGCAATGCAGTAATTAAACTCTCTTGTCGAGATATAAAACAGAAAAGGCTGTTTGGATTTGGATATGCCATGTTTATTATTTTGGGCCCTTTGATTTTTATTATATTTTCTTTTATCGCCATCTTCACGTCTGTTTTCAAAATTTCAGACATTCAGGCTCGATATAAAACATTATCAACTTGCACTCCTCAACTTTTTATCATTTTTCTGTATTATGTCCCCAGATGTGTTGTCTATACATTTGATTTGACAGCTTCATTCACTCCTGACCTTCGGATTATGTTAACTATGTGGTACAATCTGCTTCCACCTGTTGTCAATCCAATGATATACTGCTTCAGAACTAAAGAGATCAAAGATGCATTAAGGAGGAAAATGAGACAGAGAAAAGTTAGCATGCAGATGACCATGCTGTTGGGCAGAGCCTAAAATATTTCAGTGTTGCGTAGTTCACACCATACATACTCAAAGAATGGTACAAAATCTGTCACTGTGACAGTACCCTTTTAGGAGTTTCACCTTTGTATCGTGTTACCATAAAATATGCATATTAGTACCATAAAAGGTATAATACTACCTGAAGACGTATTAGTATCTAAATTGTACATATTAGTACCTTCTGAAAGAGTACTACCCGAGTTACAACTTTTAACTATATCTTCTGAGAGTATACCATGTTTATTTTACATATATTTCTTATTTCTTTGTTATTCTGTCTGAGAATCCTCTGATTGGACTAATAACACATTTCTAATATTGTTAGTGTAATTGATGAAATCGTCTTTTCTTCTAAAAAATGTACTATAAGTTTTCTGAATAAACTATTCTTTTTACAAAGGCATACATGATATAATTAATGTTGAAGATCTGGACTGTTCTGATGTTCTTTTGTCTGCAGTGATGAATCTCTTTAAATATATAAAACTAAGATTTAATAGTTTACCTTACTTAGTTACAATTAGTTATCTTTACTTAGTTACTATACTTACTAGGTTTTATTAAGTTACAGCTACTTTCAAGGCAAATAAAACAATTTACTTACTTGCTTTGAGTGATGTTTACTTAAAATATCCAAGTATCCACAAAGAAACCAATGACATTAATAAACCAGTGAGAGGCAGCAGTGCACTAATATGTTGCTAATGTGCAACATAACAACAGAAGAAGAAGAAAAAGTTTTTGAGATGGGGCATTTTTTAGTAGACTTTTCACTCACATCTTTCTTTCACTACTTGAATTCACTCATTTCCCAAAGTCATCTTGAATGTTGAATTTTCAATACAACTGAAATATTTGAGAGAACATCACAATTTTTTTTTTTTTTTTTTTTTTAATACTCACCATTATAGTGAATAGTGTTACTTTTGGTTGGGCATTTGGAACTTTGTTTATATTACTATAGTGTTCTTTCTATTGTTGCAGCAATACAAGATAAAATCAGAGTTCTTTGATTTCAAAGAAAGAAAAGTAATAAATAGATTGCTTTTAGAAGGTGACCTATATTTTAATTAAATAATTAGGTTGCATACTTTTCATGTTGATTAATGATCTTTTACAATTTTACTGTTTTTCTATTTTTTATAAACACTACAAGAAGCTTGTATCTGTGTTGATACAATCTTTTAATATTTGGGGTAATGTGCGTGAGTCACACACAGACTTCAACATTCAGCATGTGAATCACAACAATGGTAACAACTCAATTTTATTTATTTTTATTAACTGTATCAATAACCATTTTATGAGCTTTTTTTTGTTTGTTTTTTGTTGTGCTACTACTGACACAAGACAGCAAATGAAATTGGCAAATACAAACAACAACAGTAAAGCAAAGCAATTGCATAATTTATTCATGTCGCAATGCACTCTGGGAGTCAGTGAGTACCTATTAGAGGAATGGAGTAATTAGATAAATTAAAAGCATTAAGTAAATTCAACTTAAAATGGTTGTTAAAATGACTCTTATATTTAAGTAATGATTACTTCAAGTTTTCCAGTAAACGTTACTTAAATATTTTAGGGCAACCAGTTTCCTTAAGTTTTTTAAGTAAATTCAACTTAAAATGGTTGTTAAAATGACTCTTATATTTAAGTAATGATTACTTCAAGTTTTCCAGTAAACGTTACTTAAATTTTTAGGGCAACCAGTTTCCTTAAGTTTTTTAAGTAAATTCAACTTAACCGGGTTTAGAGTGGCACACATTTAATACAAATATGCACAGGCATGTAGCTAGCTAGCCTTTGCATGATTTGCCCCAAATTAAATGTCATATAAACTGTCATTTTGAAGTTAACTTCAAGAGAACACAAATGGCATTTGGAATTCACCTTTTACTGAAAGTGTTTGTCAGGTATAGGCAACATTACCAAAATCACCACTGATGTAATGTGGAAAGTCACAGAGCTGTTGCATACAAATAAATATATTTGCATTGTCTATTTAGCAAAGTAACATAAATAAAATATGACTGTGTATTTGAAGAGCTCATTTAAGCACCAAACATACAGTATGACGTTTCTCATGACGTGTCTCTTGTGACCAAGGGAAGAGTTCATAAACTGATGAGTCAATGAATTTCTGCTAGTATAGAGGTGAACTGGACAGAAGAGTTTCATTCCTTCCAAATGTAAGGCCTACTTAAGGTTACTGTGCAATTGATATGAAGCCATGCAAGCTAATTAATTTATTTGACCGATTAGTTTATTTTATGAAACATGAAACACATTCTGCTTGACTACCAATGTGATGACTTAATGAATGAATGAATTATCTTTGCATATGATCTGTATTACTTTACTGTAATATCTGAAAGTTCATGGCCTTATGTATGAATTAATTATCTTTGCATAGAATATGTTACTTTACTGTTGAGAAATAATTTTTTATCTTGTGTGTTTTTGTCTGTTTTGTTTCTGTTTATATTCAAAGCCTAGGTGGATTCTGGGGGATTTTGGAGCAATGGCAGTCGCCAATATCTCTCGTGTCACTGAATTCTACCTGCTGGGATTTCCAGGACTTCACTCACAGTATTATGCGGTTGTGGGAACCTTTTTACTCTTTGTCTATGTAATATTGGCAAGTGGCAACATTTTAATCATTTCATTTATTGTTTATGAGAGAAGTCTTCATAAACCCACCTACATGATCTTCTGTAATCTTGCAGTGTGTGATCTTTTGTTTGGAACCGTCATTCTGCCCAGAGCTGCTGCAAAGTATCTTGCTAATGATGATTTTGTGCCATTTCATTTATGTTTAATCCAAATGTTTTTTGCTCATTACTTAGGGACGGTTAATTCTTTTATTTTACTATTAATGGCCCTGGATCGGTTTGTTGCAGTATGCTACCCTCTTCGATATCCTGCTGTTGTCACAAACCAGCATATTGCATATGCATGCGCAGTGTTTTGGTTATTTATTTTGGGATGGTTACCATTGCTAACTTACCAAACTGAAAAACTTCCCTTTTGTACTACAAACTTAATAAATCAATGTTTCTGTGATTTCAATTCATTAGCTAAAATTGGCTGTGGAGATAAGACTGAACTGAGGAGAAATGCTCTGGCTAGTGCCTTGTTTGTTCTTTTAGGCCCTCTGATATTCATAATATTTTCGTACATTGCCATCATCAGATCTGTTTTCAAACTCTCAAGTGTTCAGGCCCGATTTAAAACATTTTCCACATGCACCCCTCAGCTTTCTATCATATGCCTTTACTTTTTGCCTAGATGTACTGTGTATGTATGTGACGTAACCACTGAAATACCTACAGGTGTTCGGATTATGATTGTTATGTGGTACAGTATTCTCCCACCTGTTGTTAACCCTATGATTTACTGTTTGAGAACTCAGGAAATCAAGGCCGTCTTCATGAAGCGAGTGAGAGGGAAAAAAGTCAATCTTCAGCTAAAAGCATCTTCATGTTGAGACAAATATACATGCTTAATGAACCTGTATGTCTAATTTGTTGTATATAATGCTTATTGTGACTAAATGATGCAAAGTAACATTTTAACCATTTATTTAACATGTTATTGCCTAATAAGAAACCAAAAACTTGAAATGACATCTCAAAAATCACTCTTTACTGTCACTTTTCTAAGACATCATATTCTATTCATTAATAGGATAATCTGTTGATTAAATAAATGCATTTTCTTTTTAAAAAGTGTCTTTGATTATAACTGCTTACTGTGTCCTAAATTGTTAAATAATTTATTAATCATTAATAAAGTACTTTCATTTAAAATTTAAAGACTGGTAGAATCCATTCCCATTCCTCTACAATGTACCCTTAAAATTGAAATAGTAAATTAAATTTTGTGAGTTTTATAATTATAAACTATTCATTATATATATATATATATATATATATATATATATATATATATATATATATATGTTTTTTTTTTTTGTTTTTTTTTTTTTTACAGTAAACAAATACCCAGCTACAACATACAGTTATTTCAATCAGTATAAAAACACAATTCACCTCATCTTTGACATTTTGGTGATCATAGTTAAGGTCCATAAAATCTGTAGAATCATTCATGAACTGAGTGTAGGCACCATTGTAACAAGATTATTATGCTTCCCAAACACTGTTTTTCATACAGATATAAACAATATTGATGATTCACTTGCTACTGGCAAATTGTTATTCTGTCAGTCAATTATTCTGTCTTTGAAATATGATATAATTCTAAAATTGTTTTATTTTATTTTTAGAGAAGATGAGTTTTTCACTAGTAAATTTCTTAAGTAATAAGTAACCATTGCTATTAGTGTGGTCTGATGGCCACTAGATGGCATCACCTGCTTTATTTTCCTCTGACTGCCATTAAAATACTTCCCCTTTGGGGAAACTCAAGCTGCGTCATATGATGACACCTTCCTTGTGCAAGCATCTGAAGCATGTGTGAAACTAGTCCAGTCCTGATTGGTGTTGCATCATGATGTGGTATTTGACGACAGACACTGAACTACAAAGGGACACTGGTATACTTTTATATTTTTGAGTTTACTGGGTGTGGGTGTGCAATGATGCTGGCCAAGCTTGCGGGTCATGGTACTACTGAGGCGGCATGACGTCTGATGCCATAGAGAATGCAAGTGGATCTGGCTGGGAAGGTGGAGACCACTTTGGCATTTTCTTATTCAGTTATAATGCTCCCAATCCCGATGAGGGAGCCTGCTCTGTGGCTTCTTTCCACAAGGCAGAGAGCCCGAAGATTGAGCTGTCTGCATCTGGGGATGTGGATGTGCCTAACATCCATGAGGAGAAATGGAGAACTCACCACTTCATTCCCCACTTATGAGGAGCTTTTGGGGGTTGTGAGATGCTAACAATTACTGTTATCATGAGTGAAATCAGGTCCAAGGACACAATAGGTCTAAAGGACGCATACTTTCACATTTCCATTCTTCCTGCTCACAGGAAGTTCCTGAGGTTCCCTTTTCGGGGGGAGGTGTTCCAATATAAGGTTCTACCATTTGGCCTAGCTCTCTCCCCTCGCACGTTCACCAAATGCATGGATGTAGCTCCAGGGAATCCATGTATTGAATTACATCGACAGCTGCCTCATATTGGCACAGTCATACAAAATGGTGGTTTGGCATTAAGATGTCATCCTTGACCCTTTAAAACATTTGGGGTTGAGACTCAACACAAAAAAGAGTGTGTTGACACCTTCCCAGAGAACTACATTCCCGGGGGCAGTATGGGACTCGACCACGATGCGGGCAAGGTTGTCTCCTGTATCAAGACCATCCTGGCTAAAGTATCCAGGATAAAGTTAGGCCATGCCATCACTGTGAAGCATTTTCAGAGGGTGCTGAGCCTCATGGCAGGTGCATCCAACGTGATACCTTTTGGCCTTCTGCACATGAGACCCCTGCAGTGGCGGTTGAAAACCAAGGGGTTTTCCCCAAGGGAAAATCCATTCCATATGATCAGAATCACGTACAGATGCCTTCATGTTCTACTTTTTCTATATGGAAGAAGCCTTGATTTCTGTACCAGGGCCCAGTGTTGGGGGCGTCTTGTCAATGCAAACAGGCGTGGAACAGATACGGAATGAGGGGCCAACATTTTTTGTAGCACATAAATTGCCTGATGATGTTGGCGGTGTTTAAAGCTCTAAGGAGCTTTCTCCCAGACCTTTGGGGGAACCATGTCCTGATTCAATTGGACAATATGTTGGTAGTCTCCTATATAAATTACCAGGAGGGTCTGGGATCGTGCCCTTATTGCAGACTGGTGCATCAGATCCTCCTATGGTCTCAAGGGAAACTGTTGTCTCTGAAAGCAATGTACGTCCCCAGGGAGCAAAAGTCGGACAGTACGGACATCTTGTTGAGGCAGGGGCTGAGGCCTGGGGAATGGAGACTCCACCCTGAGGTGATGTAGTCGATATGGGAGAAATTCGATCCAGTGGAAGTGGATCTGTCAGCATCTTAAGAGACAACCCACTGTCCACTGGGGTTCTCCATCACGCAGTGGAGCTAGATGCCATGGTACAGATGTGGCCAAGGCTAGGCCTGTATGCATTTCCCTGATCGTGATGTGTTCTGGGGAGGGTCTGTTGGAATAGGGGTCAGTCTGCTCTTAGTATCCCCATTCTGGTTGGCCCCAGTAGTACTCCTAGCAGGCCCTCCATACAAGATTCCCATCAGGAGGTATCTGCTCTCTCAGGCTGAGGGCAGAATTATGAAAACTGTGGATCTGTTCCCTGAGGGAGCTCAGTTGCTAGAAGCTGATCTTTCAGCTGGAGTGGTCGAGACCATACTTAACTCTAGAGCTCCATTCATGAGAAGAATGTATGGCCTAAGAGGATTTATGTTTGTAAGTCCTCTCAATGGAGGAGGTCAGACCTGTTATTGGTGTGTTTTGGGTCGTCCAGGGTGGGATACCTGACATTTAAGCAAATGAACAGTAATTGGATCCTTGAGGCAATTTCCTTGGCCTACCAGGTGCACAGTATGCCTTCACCTCTGAACATTGGGGCACATTCCACTAGAAAAATGGCATCTTCTAAAGCCCTTCTTTTGGGGGTCTCCTTGCAGGAAGTATGTGATGCTGTGACCACACTGTAATTGAAAGTTAACATGCTTTCGATCACAGCTCTAGCTTGTCATCCCACTCCAATGACGCAGTTTGTGGTCCCTAGAAACTTAAAATAGTGTACATTTTCCATGTCCTGTCCATTAATGGTTAAAGGCAGAACAACAAGTTTTCTATGTCGGAAATCAAACACCATTACCTTTGTTTATAAGACATTCAGCTAAAGACTAAGGGTACAAATCAATGTAGACACCTCCCTCATGACTATGTGAATGAATTAATTTTCTTTGCATATGATCAGAGTACACAGGAAGCAAACTGGGAAAGAGAGAGGAAAGGCTTTCAAGACAGAATTCGAATAATCTCAGAGTGTAGCATATACGCTGATGAAACGATGAAAAGATTATTATGTTTCTCAAACACTGTTTTACATACAGATATAAACATTATTGATGATTCAGTTACTGGTAATTTGTTATTCTGTCTGTGAATCATCTGATCAGACTCATGACATATTTGTAATACAATCAGACTCAGGACATATTTCTAATACTAGTCCTACATAATGTCCTAAAGATGCTTTTCCTTGTTCTACTTACAAGAATACTGTTTGAGTACTATAATGTTTTTAATTTAATGTTTATGAATACTTGAACATTCACCAGAAATCTCTAAAAATGAAGTGCCATAGTTATCAGCATAGACTAATATATCCAGTCAATTACAGCGAATGACATGCAGATGTATAAATACCAGAGCATGAACAATCGTACAATAAGTACTGTTCAAAAATTGTGTGGACTTTTAATTTCTCTGAGACATCTGCCTTAAGTTAGAGAGGCTAAGAGGCGTCTGGCTATATATGAGGGATCTTTCAGGATTGTTAGACGTTTTCACTAAGTATAAAAAAGGCCAGCTAGTAAGCACTGTGCAGGTAACCCTCACTCCCCTGATTTCAAGAGGCACACTAGCAACTAACACTAGAGGCTGTGGCCTTCAGCGTTCTTGGGTTACATTGGTGCCGTGACCCGGGTTGAGAGTGAAGTTAATGGGGGTGAGTGTAAGAGAAACGCAATAGTGACTAATGGGAGAGGCTGTATGTACAAATTTGTATGTGGATTTCAAAATATACACTGCCCTCCAAAAGTTTGGAAACGCTCTAGAAAAGTGGGGTTTTGGACAATATTGGCATTAATCCTTTATAATTTGTGATATTTTTGCACTAATAAGAGACAACACAAACTACGAACACATATTTTATTACATAAACAGTTTATACATAGAAAAAAAAAATTTGATTCATCAAAATATCCACCATTAGCAGCTATTACAGTTCTGCGTAATCTAGGCCTAAATTCATTGTATTCTAAATATAATTGGCAATCAATTGAAGCTATTAAGGTGTGCCGACCCAAAAATCTTTTAAAAACCTGGGACCATGTCTTTGTCTCATTATGTTAATAAAAGTTTGCAGTTTAAACCAGTAACCAGGCATCACAGCTGGCAAAGGGGCATGTCTGACTTTGACATGTATATATTGCCATTATTATGTAATCAAAATGAAAATTATTATTGCTGTCTTCAATGATAATGTCAAGTTATTTGAATGTATTTGCACCAAAAAATGATAAGGATTTATGCTGATACCGTCCAAAACCACACTTTGGCAGGGGTGTTTCTAAACTTTTGGAGGGCAGTGTACTTAAAACACAGCCTAGATAAAGCTTGTCATGTACTGGGGAAGCACATTTCAAGCATATTCTTCAAGTTTTGTGAAATATGCATAACAAAATAATAAATAAATAAATTACCCCAGGTTAAAACGAATGACAAAATCACGTGATCATTAATACTTCTTAAAAGTGATGGCACTGACATATCTCTGTGAAAATACGAGGCGCCCATGGTTGCTCCATTTCATTTGCAACAAACCTTGGATTGTCCCTTGGCCTTCAAGAGCCAATTCACTTTTAGTTCGCTGAAAGTGTTTGTCTGGTATAGGCAACATAACCAAAATCACCATGTGGTGATGTAATGTGGAAAGTCATAGAACCATTGCAAACAAATAAATATACTTGCATTGTCTATTAAGCAAAGTAATATATATATAAAATATGAATGTGTATTTCAAGAGCCCATCTAAGCACCAAGCATACAGTATGACGTGTTTCGTGACGTGTCTCTTGTGATCAAAGGAAGAGTTCATAAACTGATGAGTCAATGAATTTCTGTTAGTATAGAGGTGCACTGGACAGAAGAGTTTCACTCCCTCCAAATATAAGGATACTGGGCAACTGATTTGAAGCCATGCAGGGTAAAGAATTAATTTAACTCATTGGTAATGTTTTATGAAATGTAAATCCCATTCAGTTTGACTACCCATATCATAACCTTATGAATGAATGATTTGACTTTGCATATGATCTATATTACTTTAACGTAATATCTGAAAATTGTTAAACATTTATTTAGTCTTTGTTTTTGCTTTTTCCTGTTTTTACAGTAGTCACAGACTAATTGGTTTCTGAGGGATTTTGCAGCAATGGCAGTCACCAACTTCTCTCAGATCACTGAATTCTACCTGCTGGGATTTCTAGGACTTCATCCACAGTATTATGGGGCTGTGGGAACCTTTTTACTCTTTGTCTATGTAATACTGCGAAAACATTTTAATCATTTCATTTATTGTTTATGAGAGATGCCTTCATAAACCAACCTACTTGCTCTTCTGTAATCTTGCAGCGTGTGATCTTTTGTTTGGAACCGTCATTCTGCCCAGAGCAGCAGCTGCAAAGTATCTTGCTAACAATGATTATGTACCATTTTATTTGTGTTTATTGCAGATGTTTTTTGTTCATTATTCAGGGTTTGTTAATTCTTTTATTTTACTATTAATGGCCCTGGATCGGTTTGTTGCAGTATGCTACCCTCTTCGATATCCTGCTATTATCACAAACCAGCTTATTGCATATGCATGCACAGTGTGTTGGTTATTAATTTTAGTATGGTTACCATTTCTTACTTACCAAACTGAACAACTTCCCTTTTGTACTACAAACGTAATAAGTCATTGTTTCTGTGATTTCAATTCATTAGTTAAAATTGGCTGTGGAGATAAGACTGAATTGAGGAGAAATGCTCTAGCTGTACCCTTTTTTGTTCTTTTAGGCCCTCTAATATTCATCATATTTTCATACATTGCTATCATCAGATCTGTTTTCAAACTCTCAAGTGTTCAGGACCGATTTAAAATGTTTTCCACATGCACCCCTCAGCTTTCAATTACATGCCTTTACTTTTTGCCTAGATATATTGTGCATATATGTGACACAACCACTGAAATACCTACAGGTTTTCGGATTATACTTGTTATGTGCTACAGTATTCTCCCACCTGTTGTTAACCCAATGATTTACTGTTTGAGAACTCAGGAAATCAAGGCCGTCTTCAAAAAGAGAATGAGAGGAAAAAAGTCAATCTTCAGCTAAAAGCATCTTCATGTTGAGACAAAGACGCTTAATGCTTATGCCAAAAAAAACGTATATCTATTATGTTGTAAAGAACGCTTATTGTGATCAAATGTTGCAAAGTAAGGACATATTTCATACTCTGTTGCACATATTTAGCAATGACAAAAATTACAAAAATTACTCAAAAATGACTCTTTACTGTCATCTATTTTCTTTTTAAAATCATCTTTAACTATTATTATGTCATAAATTGTTTGATAAATAGCTAATACATTAACACCTTAAAAATATGTTACTATATTACATGAATATAGATCTAACTATAAAGACTGGTGGAATCCCCATTTATCTGAATTATTAAAACGTGCCCTTAAAATGTAAATAGTAAATTAAAATATATTAAGATATATGTCTAAATATATTATATTTAAATATTTTTAAATTTATAGAATATATTTATTTTTTCACCAAGCTTGACACAAAATGTTTCCAGTCAAAAAAGTCCTGCTTTAAGACTAAAAGTTAAAAGTTAGAATTGTAAACCCTTTTTTTTTATTTTAACATCTGTTTGCAAAAATGTTATTTCATATATAATGTTTTTGAGTAAAAAAATTTTCAAGAGTTGTTTTTCAAGTGTTTTAAATTTTGCTGAAGTCACCAATAAATAATAAATTTTTAACAAACATCAGAATATCTTGTTTTAAATATATAGTAGTATATTTCCTATTTTCCTAAATTCATTGTCGAGAAACAGTAGGTTGCCATTGTTAATCTACTATAAAAATGTGATAGCTAGACCTTGTTGTTTTTATTTTATTTCACAAAATGCAATATATGCATATCACAATATGCATTAGCATGTACATAAAATGTATAGCAAACAAATACCCAGCTAAAACATACAGTTATTGCAGTCAGTATAAAAACACAATTCAGCTCATATTTGACATTTTAATTAAATCATACAGTAGATCAACTCTATAAAACTGTGAGAGCGCAGGAAAAAAGCAGATGATTCTTGTTCTACATACAGATACGAACAATACTGATGATTCAGTCATTATTGGTAAATTTTTATTCTGTTTGTGACTCTTGAGTCTGATCAGACTAATGATGTATTTCTAACATTGTTTTATTTTTATTTCATTGTTTTATTTTATTTATTAGAAGATGAGTTGTTCACCAGTAATTTTTATAATAATTAGGAAACTAACATTTATACTTCACACAGAAACTTCACACGTTCTTCCATTTCCTTCAGAAAAATGTGGTTCTTCTGAAATAGTATAAATGTTTACCATGTAATTAGTGTATTTTTAAAAAAAATTTAAGAAAACATAAAATTTGTGAGAAATATTAAATAATCTTGACTTGTGCTTCACTTAAATGCAGTTAAAAAGATAAGTAAAAATCGAATATATAACTAGGCCTACATAATGTCCTAAAAGCGCTTTTTCATGTTCGACTTACCTACCTACAATTTTACTATTTGAGTACTCTAATTTTATAAATATTAATTCTTGAAAATCCACCAGAATTTTCTGTTAATAAAGGTCCGTTGTTATCAGCGTGGACTAATGGCCACTAGATAGCATCATCTTTTCATTTTCCTATGACTAATAATAATATAGTTTCTACGATATATTATGTTTTTGAAAGATCTCTCCCGTTGCATTGTATGCTTATGGTGGAAACTCCTGTTTACACTGAATACTGATTTGTTCATGTTTGTGTAGCTACATGAACAAAAAGGAGAAAAAGTCAATCTTCAGCTAAAATGACATCTCAAAAATGATTCTTTACTGTCACTTTTCCAAAACATTGTATTCTATTCATTAATACTGTCATCTGTTGATTAAATATGTCTATCAATCTCAAAGTACCGCAGTTCATTCCCTCCAAAGCCTGAGACATGACAGGAAGGCCCACTTTCAGTATAGCTTTCCACTCCTTGCGTAGAATTTCTTGATTATGCCAGATCCGGTTGCATACTGGCTTTATTTGACACATTCCAAGGAGACTCGCTGTGGACAACATCAGATGAGCAAGATCTGCATGAAGACACATTGTGCAGACAGAATGCACCAATAGTCATCTTTGAAAGAAGATCCACAGTCACTATTATTCCAGCAGGGCTCAGATAGACAGGAATCCTTCAGACATGGAGTCAGAACACAGCGGTTTGGAAGACAGACGAGCAGATTTATCAGACAACAATAGTAGATTCAAGTTTATCATAGATGTTTGATAGGTATTTACTTTCAATTGTCAGTGACAGCCATCGGCTCACATGCAGTGTAATAGCACGGAATATGTATCCGTATACACAGCATACGTAACGCTCATTTCCTTATCTCAGGGAACCAAGGTTAGGTTAGTAACCAGAGCGTTAGCTATCAAACGATCTCTCCCAAGGCGTGTTGCATGCTTATGGGGAACACATACAATAGCACCATGCTATAAGCAAGCACAGAACTAAGCTGCTCTGTGAGCCCAGGTCCGGAGTGCCTGTGATGAGGGCCCCTAAGAAGCATGAGCTTCTGAAGTATGAGACCCAAGCCACCCGGCTGAGGAATATATAGCAGAACCTAAAGGTTAACAGCAATGACCAGCCAGCGGCCGCACAGATATCTTCAATAGTAATCCTGATGGACCATGCCTCTGGTGCAGTGGGCCCTCATCCGCATATGACATTGTAAGCCCTCTGAGGCATAAGCCAAGGCTACAGCATCAACTTTGTAACCAGCAGCCCCTTAGAGGGGCCTCCAAAGCATACAAAGAGCTGCTCTCTTTGAGTCGAAAAGCGCCAGAGCACTCAATGTACACGGTAAAAGTTTGAACTGGGCAGAGTGGATTGGGATCCTGCTCATCCTGTGAATTGGGAAGAGCGAGAAGAGTAATAACCTGTGTTCTGGATGGGGTTAAGAGCATCTTAGGCACATAGCTGTGTCTTGGTTGATGTACATAGAAACACTTGTCTTCACCTTTACTCTTTAGTGAGTTTTAAGTATGATCCGCTCGGAATATTGAATATTGACAAAATCTAACACCAGAATGTACATGTCAGAAATGGAATTTTGAATTAATGTAGGCCTATGTTTATTACTGATCCAATAAAAAATAATATCATGCTGGCAAACTAAGCTAAATATGCATTACAAATATATGTTGTGACGGTCATGCGCATTTCAAAATGTACTTGAAAAAAAAAACAGGTTTTTAAAATGAATGATAAAATCACGTGATCATGAATACTTCCTTGAAGTGATGGCATTGGCATATCTTTGTAAAGATATTTAGTTGCTTCCTTTGGATTGTCCCTTGGCCTTCATGGGGCGCACAAATGGTATTAGGAATCCACCAAGTGTTTGTCAGGTACAGGCAACATAACCGAAATCACCACTTATATTACGTGGAAAGTCATAAAGCCATTGCATACAGATAAATATATTTGCATTGTCCATTTTGCAAAGTAACATATATAAAAAGTAACATATATTTAAAAAAAAATTGACAAGCCCATCTAAGCACCAAACATTAGTATGACGTGTCTCATGATGTGTCTCTTGTGATCGAGGGAAGAGTTTATAAACTGAGGAGTCAATGAATTTCTGTTAGTATAGAGGTGCACTGGACAGAAGAGTTTCACTCCTTCTGAATATAAGGCTACTCAAGGTTACTGATAAAGAATTTTTTATGATTTTATGAAATGTAAATCCCATTCTGCTTGACTACCCATGTGATGACCTTATGAATGAATGAAATATCTTTGCAGATGATCTGTATTACTTTACTGTAATATTTGAAAGTTGATAAACATTTTTTTTTTTTTTGTTTTTTGGCTTTTTTCTGTATACAGTCAAAGACTAATTGGTTTCTGTGGGATTTTGGAGCAATGGCAGTCGCCAACTTCTCTCAGATCACTGAATTCTTCCTGCTGGGATTTTCAGGACTTCATCCACAGTATTATGGGGCTGTGGGAACGTTTTTACTCTTTGTTTATGTAATACTGGCAAGCGGAAACATTTTAATCATTTTATTTATTGTTTATGAGAGACACCTTCATAAACCCACCTATTTGATCTTCTGTAATCTTGCGGTGTGTGATCTTTTGATGGGAACCGTCATTCTGCCCAGAGCAGCTGCAAAATATCTTACTAATGATGATTATGTACCATTTCATTTATGTTTTGTACAAATGTTTTTTGTTCATTATTCAGGGATGGTTGATTCTTTTATTTTATTATTAATGGCCCTGGATCGGTTTGTTGCAGTATGCTACCCTCTTCGATATCCTGCTATTATCACAAACCAGCATATTGTATATGCATGCATAGTGTGTTGGTTGTTTATTTTAGGAGTTTATCCATTATTTACTTACCAAGCTGAAAAACTTCACTTCTGTTCTACAAATGTGATAAGTCATTGTTTCTGTGATTTTAATTCATTATCTAAAATTGGCTGTGGAGATCAGACTGAGCTGAGGAGAAATGCTCTAGGTTTTAGCATGTTTGTTATTTTCAGCCCTCTAATATTCATCATATTTTCATACATTGCTATCATCAAATCTGTTTTCAAACTCTCAAGTGTTCAGGCCCGATTTAAAACATTTTCCACATGCACCCCTCAGCTTTCAATCATATGCATTCACTTTTTGCCTAGATATATTGTGCATATATGTGACTCAACCACTGAAATACCTACAGGTGTTCGGATTATACTTGTTATGTTCTACAGTATTCTCCCACCTGTTGTTAACCCAATGATTTACTGTTTGAGAACTCAGGAAATCAAGGTCGTCTTCATGAGGAGAATGAGAGGGAAAAAAGTCAATGTTCAGCTAAAAGCATCGTCATGCTGAGACAAAGAAATATGCTTAATAAATCTGTAAATCTAATATGTTGCATATAATGCTTATTGTGATTAAAGTAAGGATATGTTACATACTTTGTTGCTTTTTAACCTTTGTTCAACCATTTTTATTGCATAATAAGAAACCAAATATTTATTGAACAATGACATCTCAAAAATTATTCTTTACTGTTACTTTTCCAAAACATCATATTCTATTCCTTAATACTGTAATCTGTTCATTAAACATTAAAAAGTTTGACCATAGCTGCTGTGTCCTATATTAAGCAACAAAAATTATGTTTTATCTTGATTATCTAAATTATTAATCTTTTTAATATGTTTATCAAGCAAATTAAAAACCATTTCTCATTTATTTTTATTTTAGCAGACACAAAATGTTCTCTTCCCAAAACATTCTGTGTTAAGACTAAAAGCTACATGTTGGAATTGTACACGGTTTGTTCATTTTAACATCTATTTGCAAAAATGTGATTTTATATTTTATTTATATTTATATATTTGTATTTACAGGTTTATTTATTTTTTGTAACCAAGAATGTTATGAGACTGCACAGAAACTGATTTTCAAAAATAAATTAACATAGAAAAAATGTTCTGGAGTGTGACAGCTAGGCCTTGTCTTCATTTTCAAAATGCATTATCATGTACATTCAGTGTATTGCAAACAAGTACCCAGCTACAACATAGTTATTTAATTCAGTATAAAACCTTTACATTTTAATAATTACAAAATTCATACGTCAGCTTCATAAAACCTGTAAAATCAGTCATGACCTCAAAGTGTAGTAAGATATAAACTAATTTAATATTACAGATCTGACAACAGATGGCACTAATGTGACAAGATTATTATGCTCCTCAAACAATGTTTTACAGACAGATATAAAAAACTGATGATTCAGTCACTACTGGTGAATTTACTTTGTGCTTGAACACAATCCTTCCATCAATAGTATGTTTGCACTTTTATTAATGTTCTTATGAAAAGAATGAAAATCAGTCATTTGGCTGTGGGTCAGTAAGCTGGCTATGTCCTTAAACACATCAGCAGATTCTCAAGCCTCTGGATCCTGCCGGAGACAGAGGTGCTTGGGACTCTCTGGATGGAGGGGGATGTAACCACCTTTTTAAACGGTGAGGGGACCATCAGAATAAACTGTCCTCTGGACCAGTCTACAGCTGAAACAGAAGGGGTGGAGGGGACAAACTCAACCAAAATTCAACTGTTGAGATTACCTTTGTATCTGTGCACCACCACTGATTTACATTACATGCCTTCACCTTTACTCTTGAGTGAGCTTTTTAAGTACGATCCGCTCGGAATATTGAATATTGACAAAATCTAACACCAGAATGTACATGTTAGAAATGGAATTTTGAATTAATGTAGGCCTATATTAATTACTGATCCAATAAAAAAAATAGTATTATGTTGTGACGGTCATGTGCATTTTTAAAATGTACTTTAAAAAAAAACAGGTTTTTAAAACAAATTAAAAAATCATGTGATCATGAATACTTCCTTGAAGTGATGGCATTGGCATATCTTTGTGAAGATGTTTAGTTGCTTCCTTTGGATTGTCCCTTGGCCTTCATGTGGCGCACAAATGGTATTAGGAATCCACCAAGTGTTTGTCAGGTACAGGCAACATAACCGAAATCACCACTTATATTACGTGGAAAGTCATAGAGCCACTGCATACAGATATATATATTTGCATTGTCCATTTTGCAAAGTAACACACATAAAAAGTAACATATATATATATAAAATTGACAAGCCTATCTAAGCACCAAACATTAGTATGACGTGTCTCATGACGTGTCTCTTGTGATCAAGGGAAGAGTTCATAAATTGAGGAGTCAATGAATTTCTGTTAGTACAGAGGTGCACTGGACAGAAGAGTTTCACTCCTTCTAAATATAAGACCTACTCAAGGTTACTGTGCCACTGATATGATGCAGGCTAAAGAATTCATTTAACTTATTGGTAATTTTTTATGATTTTATGAAATGTAAATCCCATTCTACTTGACTACCCATGTGATGACCTTATGAATGAATGAAATATCTTTGCAAATGATCTGTATTACTTTACTGTAATATTTGAAAGTTGATAAACATTTGTTTGTTTTTTTTGTTGTTGTTGTTTTTTGGCTTTTTTCTTCCATTAACAGTCAAGGACTAATTGGTTTCTGTGGGATTTTGCAGCAATGGCAGTCACCAACTTCTCTCAGATCACTGAATTCTACCTGCTGGGATTTCCAGGACTTCATCCACAGTATTATGGGGCTGTAGGAACTTTTTTAGTCTTTATCTATGTAATACTGGCAAGCGGAAACATTTTAATAATTTCATTTATTGTTTATGAGAGACACCTTCATAGACCCACCTACATGATCTTTTGTAATCTTGCAATGTGTGATCTTTTGATGGGAACTGTCATTCTGCCCAGAGCAGCTGCAAAATATCTTGCTAATGATGATTATGTACCATTTCATTTATGTTTTGTACAAATGTTTTTTGTTCATTATTCAGGGATGGTTGATTCTTTTATTTTATTATTAATGGCCCTGGATCGGTTTGTTGCAGTATGCTACCCTCTTCAATATCCTGCAGTTATCACAAACCAGCATATTACATATGCATGCACTGTGTGTTGGTTGTTTATTTTAGGAGTTTTTCCATTATTTACTTACCAAACTGAACAACTTCACTTCTGTTCTACAAATGTGATAAGTCATTGTTTCTGTGATTTCAATTCATTATCTAAAATTGGCTGTGGAGATAAGACTGAGCTGAGGAGAAATGGTCTAGGTTTGGGCATGTTTGTTCTTTTCGGCCCTCTAATATTCATCACATTTTCATACATTGCTATCATTAAATCTGTTTTCAAACTCTCAAGTGTTCAGGCCCGATTTAAAACATTTTCCACATGCGCCCCTCAGCTTTCAATCATATGCATTCACTTTTTGCCTAGATATACTGTGCATATATGTGACTTAACCACTGAATTACCTACAGGTGTTCGGATTATACTTGTTATGTTTTACAGTATTTTCCCACCTGTTGTTAACCCAATGATTTACTGTTTGAGAACTCAGGAAATCAAGGCCGTCTTCATGAAAAGAATGAGAGGGAAAAAGTTAATGTTCAGCTGAAAGCATCGTCATGATGAGACAAAGAATTATGCTTAATGAACCTGTGTATCTAATATATTGTATATAATGCTTATTGTGATCAGAGTAAGCATATATTACATACTTTGTTGCTTTTCATCCTTTTTGCATTTTTATTGCCTAATAAGAAACCAAACATTTATTGAACAATGACAATCAAAATTATTCTTTACTGTCACTTTTTTAAAACATCATATTCTATTCATTAATACTGTCATGTGTTCATTAAATATATCTATTTTCTTTTTAAAAAGCAAGTTTGATCATAGCTCCTGTGTCCTAAGTTAAGCAACAAAAAATATATATTTTTATTTTGATTATCTAAATTATTACTCTTTTTTATACGTTTATGAAGCAAATTAATAACCATTTCTCATTCATTTTTATTTTAGCAGACACAAAATGTTCTCTTCTCAAAAAATTCATTTTAACATCAAAAGTGTTTTACTGATTAGATTTTACTGAGGATGTCACTAAATAGTCAAAAATATTTTCAACACAGATTGAAAGATCTCTTTTTAAATGTATAATAGTATATTTCCAAAACATTCAACTTATTGTCGAGAAGCAGCAAGTTTTGTTGTTGTTGTTATTGTTGTTGTTGTAGCCAAGAATGTTATGAGACTGTACATAAACTGATTTTCAAAAATAAATTAACATTGAAAAAAGTGTTCTGGGATTTAAAGTGTGACAGCTAGGCCTCGTCTTCATTTTCAAAATACTGTATATGCATTAGCATGTGCATTAAATCTACTTAATGTACATTAAACAAGTACCCAGCTACAACATACAGTTATTTAATTCAGTGTAAAACGTTCACATTTTAATAATTACAAAATTCATACTACAGCTTCATAAAACCTGTAAAATCAGTCATGACCTCAAAGTGTAGTAAGATATAAGCTAATGTAATATTACATATCTGACAACAGATGGCACTAATGTGACAAGATTATTATGCTCCTCAAACAATGTTTTACATACAGATATAAACAATTTTGATGATTCAGTCACTACTGGTGAATTTACTTTGTGCTTGAACATAATTCTTTCATAAATTGTATGTTTGCACTTTTATTAATATTCTTATGAAAGGAATGAAAATCACAGTCATTTGGCTGGTGGGTCGGTAAGCTGGCTATGTCCTTAAACACATCAGCAGATTCTCAAGCTGCTGGATCCTGTTGGAGACAGAGGTGCTCGGGACACTTTGGATAGAGGGGGATGTAACCACATTTCTAAACGGTGACGGGGGCTATCAGAATAAACTGTCCTCTGGACCATTTTACAGTTAAAACAGAGGGGGTGGGGGGACAAACTCAACCAAAATTCAACTGTATTCACTCAATAACTGTCATAACACAATATAATGTTGTGTATTCACGTTTAACAAATTTGGTTTCTTAAATGACTGTCAAAGGTATCAAAAGGTAAGAAAGTAAAGGTCTTTCTTGTTTCCTAAACCACAGTGTGACATTTGGAAGTGTCTGGAGGTGGTTGTATGGCCACTAGGCCTATAGTTCTATATAGTTTCTGGATATAATAACTATATAGCCAAACCAATATTTGCCCTATTTATAACAACATCTTTAATTTAGCTGTCAGATTACTGAAACTGCACATATTCTTGCCTCCAGGTAAATGTTCATCTTTGTTAAGTGAGCTGATGATGAGGGACAGTTTTCTCTCAAAGTCAAGATCTGAGCTGTGAGAGCTGGAGCAATGACTTTCATTCTCTGATGATGTCTCTATCACCCCATCTCTGGATGGCTTCATGGGACACACTCTAATTTTTATGTGGGTATCCCTTGTGGTCCTGTTCAGTGTTCAGTTTCTCAACCACATCTACTGAAAGATGTATTTGATGTCACAAATCTTGGTGAGTTTATGTCTGTTCCCATTAGATGGCGCTTGTGCACTTAGACTAGACACTAGCTTATTGCGGTAACTTTTTATTAGTATAATTAGTATAATTTTATATTTTGATTATTTTTTAATGTTTATTGTGATTTCCATACTCATTTGTCATTTATTTGAGCAAGACTCATGATTCTTTCTAAGAGTTTTTGGGTTATGTTTTATTTTATTCCCATCTTGCCCTTATTTGGCACTTCCTGTTTTTGTCATATGCATGAAGAGATGGAATGATGTTATCGTCAAAAGATTTAAGGTGTTTCTCTACATTTCTATCTAACCCATCCAATCAAGAAACTTCAAGACATACCCCCTCTTAGTGCACAATGAAGCCTCTAATGATCTTGTGAGGGCACTCGCTGAAGCTATTACAGCCAATAGGATTCCAATTCCAGAACCTGCTGTTTTCTCAGGAGAACCTCTAAAGTATAATTATTGGAAATTGTCCTTCCAGACGTTAATTGATTGCAAGAACTTGCCGGCCCAAGAAAAGCTCTTCTTTCTATGGAAGTATGTGAGTGGCACAGCCAAGAAAGCTATCGAAGGACACTCTTCTGGTTGGAACAGAAGCGGCCTACATAGCTGCCTGGAACATACTTGAGGATAGGTTTGGCAATCCATTTGTAGTTGGCAAGTCATACCGCAACAAAATACAGTCATGGCACAAGATTGCTATCAAAGAAACCAAAGATCTCAGGGAATTTCCTCAGCAGTGTTGAATCAGCCATGCCTTATGTTCAGGGTTTACAAGCTCTGAATGACTGTGTTGAAAATCAAAGGATATCAGCTAAATTGCCAGAGTGGTTCAGTAATCAGAGTTCACATTGGAATAGAGCAGTTACCAAGTTCCAAGATGAATACAAAAATTTCAAATACTTTGTCGAATTTCTGAATAAAGAATACAGAATCGCATGTAATCCTATCACATCACTGCAAGCAATAAAACCAGTTGAACAACAGAGATTCAGGCAAACTGATCAGGATCAATCTAAGTTTCAACAGAGTCGCAACTCAAGTGCTAAGACATTTACCACTAGTTCCAGTGAAAGGATTAGCATCATGTCTGTCTTTTTTTAAGAGACATGGCCACACTCTTCATAGGTGTTGCAAGATGACATTGAGAGATGGAAAGACCAGTTGAAGAAAGACTGGAGTTCATACAGTCTGTGAAATTGTGGCTGTCTTAAGGCTGGTCATAACTCTAAAGGCTGCACCTCTAGGAGTGTGTGTGAAAAATTTGAAAAGTGTCATCCAACGTGCTTACAACAGGATAAAGTAAATAAAAGCCCAAGACAAAGAGCTAGAATCAATCAAGATCAGTCAAGGGCTAATCAAGACTCTGCAGACGGAACAGCTGAATCACAGAGGATACAAGAGCCTATGCCTGTGACTTCAAACAGAGTGGTTAGAGAAAGGAATGGCACTTATACTTCCTCTATCGTTCCAGTATATGTTTTAACTATAGCAGAACCAAGGAAAGAGATTTTAGTGTACGAACCAGTCAAACTCAAGTTTTCGACAATAACTTCCAAGACGAACGTCGTGTCCAGTCACAAATTGAATGGACTACAAGTAAGGGGCACTAAGTCTGAAGTGAAAATTCAACTTCCAACAATCTATACTAGAGACTATATACCTGCAAATAGATCTCTTCATAGATCACTTGTGTAACTGCAAAGAACTGGCCTTATTTAGAACATCTGGCAGATGAAATGGCTCCTGCACTTGATTGTGAAATAGGTTTGTTAATAGGCTATAACTGTCCTCAAGCTTTACTTCCCAGAGACTCTCTTAAAGGTAACGAAGATCAGCCTTTTGCACAAAGATCTCTGTTAGGCTGGAGTATCATCAGATGCAACCACTGCGATGGTGACTACGAAGATGAAATAGGCATAAGTCATAGGATTATTATGAAGCAAGTTTTACCAGCTGGCAAACTTTCTCACAAGCTCAAGTCTGAAGTCTGCTTCGTACGCAGGAACAAGGTTAAGGAGATGATCACCCCAGCAGAAATACTGAAGGTTTCTGAGTCAGACTTTGTTGAAAGGAATAATGAGGAAGCTTCTGCATCACAAGAAGACCTACGGTTTCTAGCAAAGTTAAATGAAGGCATTAAGCAACTGCAAGATGGGAACTATGAGATGCCATTGCCCTTTAAGGGTAAGAGACCGGACTTGCTGTACAATAAGGTGTGTGCAGAGCATCGACTCAGATCCTTAGAGAAGCGTTTGAAGAGGGATAAACAATACTTTAAGGATTACCTAGCTTTCATGAAGGAGAAAATAGCAAGAAGTGATGCCGAAAAGGTCCCCAAGATGGAGTTAAGCAATCAACCAGCATGGTATATCCCTCACCATGGGGTTTATAACCCACAAAAGCCAGGCAAAATCCATGTTGTCTTGGATTGCTCGGCAAGGTTTCAGAATACTTCTCTGAATGAGAATCTGCTGACTGGGCCCGACCTCACAAATACCCTTGGTGGAGTCTTGTGTCGCTTCCAGAAAGGGCATGTAGCCATCATGTGTGATGTGGAGTGTATGTTCCATCAGTTTTATGTTGCCCCAAAGGATCGTGACTACCTCAGGTTCTTGTGGTGGGAAGAAGGCAACATGGAAGCTCCACCATCAGTTTTCTGCACGAAGGTCCACTTGTTTGGAGCTGCCTCCTTGCCTGGATGTGCAAACTACAGGCTGAAGTACCTTGCCTCACAAGGTAAAGGCAAATTTAATCAAGACACAGTGAAGTTTATTCAGCGTAATTTTTATGTTGACGATGGCTTGGCAAGTGTGGGCACAGAAGCAGAGGCCATCCAGCAGGTGAAGGAAGCCAGGGATCTCTGCGATACCGGGAAGCTCCACTTGCACAAATTCATCACCAACAGCAAGAGCGTGATCGCCACAATCCCAAAACAGGAATGTACTGAAGGTGCAACTGACTTTGATTTGCCCCTAGGAGAACCAAAAATAGAAAGGGCATTAGGAGTCCATTGGTGCGTAGCTTCAGACGAGTTCCATTTCAGAGTACTAGTAAAGGAAAATCCTTTTACTAGAAGAAGTACTGTAGTGTCTACAGTTGCTTCCATTTTTGATCCTCTTGGATTCGTAGTTTTTGGTTGATCTTACAAAGCATATGTAATGACAATATAGGCTGGGACGAACCACTTCCTGATGACCTCAGGCCACACTGGGAAGCTTGGGTACGAGACCTTTATAACTTGTCCTTGGTAAAGATACAATGACCAGTCAATCAAAAATTTTCAGAAGAGTCAAAGCCTAGTAGGCACCTAATACTCTGCTTTTTTGACAATGGACACTCTAGGTGCGTGTTTTCAGCTGGGGCTGGACGACGAGACTATCTGTTGCGATCTTCCCGTGTGTGAGTATCCCCTGATCTAACTGATTAATCTCGTCCTTTATTTAAACAGTTCTAAATTCATGAGAGGTTGGTGACCTTGAGCACCTCAGGCCCGCCGGCCGCCGCCCGAGCTCAAGGCCACCAACCTCTCATGTGGCAAGCCACCTATATATTAAAGACATGATGGACCTGGCGCTCCCCATGGGGTTTAATGCCCCTATCCTCTCTCCTTCGTCTTCGTCTCCGCTGGTCCCGTCCAGCCCTCCTATGTCTCCGCTGGTCCCGTCAAGCTCTCCAAAGCGCCCCCCAGAGCCTGCGCCTCCAGAGCGCCCGCCAGTGCCAGCGCCTCAAGAGTGCCCTCCTGAGCGCCCTCCAGAGCCCGGGCCTCCAGAGCGCCCTCCAGAGCCTGCGTCTCCAGAAGCCCTCCTGAGCCCGCAACTCCAGAGCGCCCTCCTGAGCCCGCACCTCCAAAGCCCGGTCCTCGTGTACTCTCCCGGGCTTGTAGTTCCCTAATTTCCCCCAAGAAAATTTGGGGGGGGGGGCGGTACTGTCTGCTCCATCATGGCCTCCCGGACTGTGTGCTCCGCCGTGGCTCCCCGAGCTCCCTGATCCGCCATGGCCTCCCGGACTCTATGCTCTGCCGTGGCTCCCCGAGCTCCCTGATCCGCCATGGCTCCCCGAGCTCCCTGACCCGCCTGACCCGCCATGGCTCCCGAGCTCCATGACCCGCCATTGCTTCCCGAGCTCCTTGACCCGCCATGGCTCCCTGAGCCTTCTGATCCACCATGGCTTCCCGAGTTCCCTGATCCGCCCTGGAGGCCTTCCTTCTCTCTGCCCTGTGTCTGCCCCCCGGTGTGTATGTTATGGCGCGAGACAACACCTTCCGGGAGGTGGGAGTAATGTCACACCCCTGTGGACTGTTTTGTTGGTTTTGCCCTTCTGTGCCCTTGTATGGTCTTTCCTGTTCCGTTTCTTGTCATGTCTTTATTGGTTAATTACCCACACCTGTCTTTGTAACATTAACACCCCTTTTTAAGTCTAATTCAGTTCCGTGGTTGTCATCTGTTCTTAAAGTTATGTTGGTGTGTTTCCCTGCTGTTTCTGTCTTGATGTACCCTTTTTGGATTTTATTAAAGCCCTTTTTGTTATATTTCGTCTCCCTACGTCTCCGTCTACACACAGCGTGACAGTTCCCTAATGGTTATTTTTAGTTTATTTTTTGTAACCATAAAATAACATTCCCAGAACGTTGCAGGGTGGTTGTTTTTAAAATAGCTAATGAGAAAACTCATTAGCTGCGTGTTCACACAAAATATGACACGAAAGCATGCAACCAATGAAAAACAAGCTGTGTGCTACACAGCATAAGACAAAAATTAATGTAGGCTTATATTTATTACTGATCCAATAAAAAAAATATCATGTTGTAATGGTCATGGTCAAAATCTACTTAAAAAACAGGTTTTTTAAAAATGAATGACAAAATCATGTGATTGTGAATACTTCCTTGAAGTGATGGCATTGGCAATTGGTAAAGATGTTTAGTTGCTTCCTTTGGATTGTCCCTTGGCCTTCATGTGGCGCACAGATGGTATTAGGAATCTACCAAGTGTTTGTCAGGTATAGGCAACATAACCGAAATCACCATTGATATTACGTGGAAAATCATAGAGCCACTGTATATAAGTAAATATATTTGCATTGTCCATTTTGCAAAGTAACATATAAAAAATAACATATATATTAAAAAAATGTACCAGCCTATCTAAGCACCAAGCATTAGTATGACGTGTCTCATGATGTGTCTCTTGTGATCGAGGGAAGAGTTCATAAATTGAGGAGTCAATGAATTTCTGTTAGTATAGAGGTGCACTGGACAGAAGAGTTTCACTCCTTCTGAATATAAGGCTACTCAAGGTCACTGTGCCACTGATATGATGCAGGCTAAAGAATTCATTTAACTTATTGGTAATTTTTTATGAAATGTAAATCCCATTCTGCTTGACTACCCATGTGATGACCTTATAAATGAATGAAATATCTTTGCAAATGATCTGTATTACTTTACTTTAATATGTGAAAGTTGATAAACATTTGTCTTTGTTTTTGCTTTTTTTTCTATTTACAGTCTAATAGGTTTCTGTGGGATTTTGGAGCAATGGCAGTCGCCAACTTCTCTCAGATCACTGAATTCTACCTGCTGGGATTTCTAGGACTTCATCCACAATATTATGGGGCTGTGGGAACTTTTTTACTCTTTGTCTATGTAATACTGGCAAGCGGAAACATTTTAATCATTTTATTTATTGTTTATGAGAGACACCTTCATAAACCCACCTACTTGATCTTCTGTAATCTTGCAATGTGTGATCTTTTGATGGGAACCGTCATTCTGCCCAGAGCAGCTGCAAAATATCTTGCTAATGAAGATTATGTACCATTTCATTTATGTTTTGTACAAATGTTTTTTGTTCATTATTTAGGAATGGTTGATTCTTTTATTTTATTATTAATGGCCCTGGATCGGTTTGTTGCAGTATGCTACCCTCTTCAATATCCTGCTATTGTCACAAACCAGCATATTGTATATGTGTGCACAGTGTGTTGGTTGTTTGTTTTAACAGTTTTTCCATTAATTATTTACCAAACTGAAAAACTTCACTTCTGTTCTACAAATGTGATAAGTCATTGTTTCTGTGATTTTAATTCATTATCTAAAATTGGCTGTGGAGATCAGACTGAGCTGAGGAGAAATGCTCTAGCTTCTGGCATGTTTGTTCTTTTTGGCCCTCTAATATTCATCACATTTTCATACACTGCTATCATCAAATCTGTTTTCAAACTCTCAAGTGTTCAGGCCCGATTTAAAACATTTTCCACATGCACCCCTCAGCTTTCAATCATATGCATTCACTTTTTGCCTAGATATACTGTGCATATATGTGACTTAACCGCTGAAATACCTACAGGTGTTCGGATTATACTTGTTATGTGGTACAGTATTCTCCCACCTGTTGTTAACCCACTGATTTACTGTTTGAGAACTCAGGAAATCAAAGCCGTCTTCATGAAGAGAATGAGAGGGAAAAAAGTCAATTTTCAGCTAAAACCATCATCATGCTGAGACAAAGTTAAATGCCTAATGAACCTGTATATCTAATATGTTGTATGTAAAGCTTAATGTGATCAAATGTTGCAGAGTAAGGATATATTACATATTTTGTTGCTTTTCAACCTTTTTTGACCATTTTTATTGCCTTATAAAAAAACAAAGATTTATTGAGTTGAATGACTTCTCAAAAACTCTTTACTGTTACTTTTCCAAAACCTCATATTCTATTAATTAATACTTTCATCTGTTGATTAAATATATCTATTTTCTTTTTAAAAAGCAACTTTGACCATAGCTGCTTACTGTATCCTAAATTAAACAAAAATTCCTAATATTTTTTTATGTAGATTATGTAAATTATTAATCTTTTTAAAATGTTTATGAAGCAAATAACCATTTGTTCTCATTTATTTTTATTTTGGCAGACACAAAACATTACCTGCCCCAAAAAAATCTTCTTTAAGACTAGAAGTTACAAGTTGGAATTGTACACGGTTTGTTAATTTTTAAATATTTGTTTGCAAAAATGTGATTTTATATTTTTGTGTTATTTTCCAGCATTTGTTTTTCAAGTGTTTTACAGATTAGATTTTGCTGAGGATATCACTAAATAACCAATAATATTTTCAACACAGGTTGGAAGATCTCCTTTTAAATACATAATAATATATTTCATAGTACATTTCCAAAACTCTCAAATTATAGTCAAGAAGCAGCAGGTTGCCTTTTTGTTTTTTGTTTTGTTTGTTTGTTTTTTGTAGCCAAGAATGTTATGAGACTGTACAGAAATTAATTTTAAAAAATAAATTAACATTGAGAAAATTGTTCTGGAGTTCTGTCTTCATTTTCAAAACGCTGTATATGCATTAGCACGTACATAAAATATATTACAAACAAATACCAGCTACAACATACTGTTATTTCGCTCTGTATAAAAACAAAATTCACCTCATCTCTGACATTTTAATGATTACAAAAGTCATAGTTCAGCTCCATAGTACCTGTAAAATAGTCATGACCTCAAAGTGTAGTAGGATATAAGCCAATGTAATGTTAAAGATCTGAAAACAGATGGCGCTAATGTGACAAGACTATTATTCTCCGCAAAATCTTAACTTAATAAGCCTTCCAAAAATAGTATATTTACACTTAATATTAATGTTCTTATGAAAGGAATGAATCACCAGTATTTCAACGGTCTAATTTTAGTCAGTGATTTAAGTACATGAATGACAAATGAACTATGTACCTTGTTTTTAACATTCTTTCAAATGATTTCACCTTGATCGCTCTGAAAATCACAGTCATTTGGCTGGTGGGTCAGTAAGCTGGCTATATCCTCAAATACATCTGAATAGGATTTTAAAATGAATTCAAAAAACTAAAATTTATAACACAAGTACACATGTATTCACATTTAACAAAACTGGTTTCATAATATTTCAAGTGAATAGTCAAAGGTATCAAAAGGTAAGAAAGTAAAGGTCTTTCTTGTTTCCTAAACCACAATGTGAAATCTGGAATGCTCTGGGAGGTTGTTGGATATTAAATGGCCACTAAATGGCCATTTATTTGATCAAACCACAAGATGTCACTACTGGTTCGGTGCAGTGATAGTTGAAACTAGTTGAGAAACGAACTTTTAAAAATAAAAGTTTATATAGTTCTACATAGTTTCTAGATATAATAACTATATGGCCAAACCAATATTTGCCCTATTTATATCAACATCTTTAATTTAGCTGTCAGATTACTGAAACTGTAAATGTTCTTGCCTCCAGGTGAATGTTCATCTTTGTCAAGTGAGCTGATGTGGGACAGTTCCCTCTCATAGTCAAGCTCTAAGCTGGTCAATGAGCAGTGACTTTTACTCTCTGATGATATTTCTATCGGATGACCTCATGGGACACACTCTAAAATTCTGATAAGAGCATCCCTTGCTCCCATGCAGTGCTCAGCTTCTCAACCTCATCTGCTGAGAGATGTTGTGGAGGGCCTGTCAGATCAGGAGTCAGTTTTCTCTCAAAGAACAGTTGGGATTGACTTTGCCACTGGTGAAAATCACTTTCAGATGTTCTCTGATGGACTTTAGGAGATGGATTATGATTAGTTTGAGGTTGCATGATGGATTGAGAAACCTTTGAATTGCCATTCACCTGATCTCCATGTTCATCCTCCTTCTTCAGCTGTAGGGTCTTTACATCTGAGTGTGCTATCAATCTCAAAGTACCGCAGCTTACCCCATGCAAAACCTGGGACATGACAAGAAGGCCTACATTCAGTGTAACTTCCGACTCCTTCCATTGAATCCCTTGATTTTATCAGATCCGGTTGTTTGCTGGCTTCATTTGACACATTGAGATAAGACCCTTCAGCAGGACCTAAGCTAAATCCCAGGTTATCAGTGCCATTTGCTTGGTGGCATCAGGTAGATTTGACTCCTGTTTTCGCCCTCACAGAGTTTGCCTTGTCTTCTGAGGACAATACAGAGAACTAGGATCAGAAGAATGAGGACAATGGGAAGAATGACTGCTACATTTTAGGAGGGGATGCTTTTTTGGGTTTGAGAACAGATCTCACTGCGGATGACGTCAGATGAGCAAGATCCACACGAAGACACATTGTACAGACAGATGCACCAATAGTCATCTTTGGGAGAAGATCCATAGTCACTATCATTTCAGCAGGGCTCAGACAGACAGGAATCCTTCAGACATGGAGTCACAAGTCAAGTCAAGTCACCTTTATTTATATACCGCCTTTAACAATACAGAATTGTGACAAGGCGGCTGTACAGTATTAAATAGGAAACAGTACATCAACAATGCCAAAGGCAACATTAAACACTCACATTATAGGTAAAGGTAGTTAATCAAAAACAATAAAATAAAATGCAATATTGTGTTAAGAGAAAGTGTCCCCAACTAAGCAAGCCAGAGGCGACAGCGGCAAGGAACCAAAACTCCATCGGTGACAAATGGAGAAAAAAACCTTGGGAGAAACCAGGCTCAGACGGGGGTCCAGTTCTCCTCTGGCCAAAGTTCCCATGGTCTTGTGCCGACAGCTGTCTAGGTGATGTGGTCTTTAATGTGGATCCGTCTCTGGGGCTCATCTAGTTGATGTGGACTCCGCTGACATTCAGGGCTGTAGAGGTCGTCTCTAGGTGCTGATCCACCGTCTGGGCTGGGTTCGGACTGGATCCGGGGGACTGCAGTGACCATCTGATCTGGATACGGACTGGATCTGGTGGTTAATGTGACCTCGGAATAAGTGAGAAACAGACTAATATTAGCGTAGATGCCATTCTTCTGACGATGCACCGAGTACATCGGGTGTTATGGGAAGTGTTCCCGGTTCCGGTTGACCTAATTAGTGCAGCCTAACAATCCTTTAACGGATTTGAATTATAAGAATGTGGATTTGTTATGTGTAAGCAAGGTTAAAGAGATGGGTCTTTAATCTAGATTTAAACTGACAGAGTGTGTCTGCGTCCCGAACATTGTAGGGTAGATTGTTCCAGAGTTTGGGCGCTAAATAAGAAAAAGATCTGCCGCCCGCGGTTGATTTTGATATTCTCGGTATTATCAAATTGCCAGAGTTTTGAGAACGCAGCGGACGTGAGGGACTATAATGCGATAAGAGCTCACTCAGGTACTGGGGAGCTAAACCATTCAGGGCTTTATAAGTAATTAGCAAGATTTTAAAATCTATACGATGTTTAATAGGGAGCCAGTGCAGTGTAGACAGAACCGGGCTAATATGATCATACTTTTTGGTTCTAGTAAGAACTCTAGCTGCTGCATTTTGGACCAGCTGGAGTTTGTTTATTAAGCAAGCAGAACAACCACCCAATAAAGCATTACAATAATCTAACCGTGAGGTCATAAACGCATGAATTAATGTTTCAGCATTTGACATTGATAGCATAGGTCGTAGTTTAGATATATTTTTGAGATGGAAAAATGCAGTTTTGCAAATACTAGAGATGTGGTTTTCAAAGGAAAGATTACCATCAAATAGCACACCTAGGTTCCTAACTGATGACGAAGAATTGACAGAACAGCCATCAAGTATTAGACAGTGTTTTAGGTTATTACACGCTGAGGTTTTAGGCCCAATAACTAACACCTCTGTTTTTTCAGAATTTAGCAGTAAGAAATTACTTGTCATCCAAATTTTTTAACTCAACTACACAATCCATTAGTTTTTCAAATTGGTACGTTTCGCCAGGCCGCGAAGAAATATAGAGCTGGGTATCATCAGCATAGCAGTGAAAGCTAACACCATATTTCCTGATGATATCACCCAAGGGTAACATGTAAAGCGTAAAGAGTAACGGCCCTAGTACTGAGCCTTGTGGTACTCCATACTGCACTTGAGATCGATATGATACCTCATCATTTACTGCCACGAATTGATGGCGGTCAGATAGATACGATTTGAACCATGCCAATGCACTACCACTAATGCCAACATAATTCTCAAGTCTACACAGTGGTTTGGAGAAATGCAGAAGGGTTGGAAGACAGATGAGTTGGAGTTGGCATCAACTGTCTTATTGTAGCCGTTGTATGACAGGAGATGGCCACTGAATTTGATGTATTCCACATATCCCCTGAAACCTGGAAAACCAAGGAAGCAACATGGCAATTTAAAAAAAAATGGTTAAATAAGTTATGAAAACTAAATTAACATAGCTGCATGTATCTGAATGAAATTGATTTCATAACTGTTTCATAATAATTTTGCAACATCAACACTATTACTGACATTTAAATTTTGATCAAGAAAAAAAATACCCCAGGTTTCATGTGATCAATGAATACTTCCTTGAAGTGATGGCATGTGCATATTTAGTTGCTTCCTTTGGATTGTCCCTTTGCCTTTGCACAAATGGCATTTGGAATTCACCTTAATTTCACAGAAAGTGTTTGTCAGGAATAGGCAACAGAACCAAAATCACCACTGATGTTATGTGGAAAGTCACAGAGCCGTTGCATATAGATAATATATTTCCATTGTCTATTTTGCAAAGTAACATTTATAAAAAGTATCATATAAAATAAAAAATGACTGTATATTTGACAGGACCATCTAAACACCAAGCATTAGTATGACGTGTTTCATGACGTATCTCTTGTGACCGAGAGAAGAGTTCATAAACTGATGAGTCAGTTAATTTCTATTAGTATAGAGGTGCACTGGACAGAAGAGCTTCACTCCTTCCAAATATAAGACCTACTCAAGGTTACTGTGTGACTGATATGAAGCCATGCAGGCTAAAGAATTCATTCAACTTCTTGGTAATTTTTTATGATTTTATGAAATGAATGAATTATCTTAATATGATCTGTGTTACTTTAATGCACATCTGAAAGTTGATTAACATTTATTTCGTCTTTGTTTTTGCTTTTTTTTTCTGTTTATAGTCAAAGACTAATTGGTTTCTGAGGGATTTTGCAGCAATGGCAGTCGCCAACTTCTCTCGTATCACTGAATTCTACCTGTTGTGCTTTCCAGGACTTCATCCACAGTATTATGGGGCTGTGGGAACGTTTTTACTCTTTGTCTATGTAACGCTGGCAAGCGGAAACATTTTAATCATTTCATTTATTGTTTATGAGAGAAGGCTTCATAAACCCACCTACATGATCTTCTGTAATCTTGCAGTGTGTGATCTTTTAATGGGAACCGTCATTCTGCCCAGAGCAGCTGCAAAATATCTTGCTAATGAAGATTATGTACCATTTCATTTATGTTTTGTACAAATGTTTTTTTCTCATTACTTTGGAACAGTTAGTTCTGTTATTTTACTATTAATGGCCCTGGATCGGTTTGTTGCGGTATGTTACCCTCTTCGATATCCTGCTATAATCACAAACCAGCATACTGCATATGCGTGTACAGTGTGTTGGTTGTTTATTTTAGGATTTTTACCATTAATAACTTACCAAACTGAAAGACTTCCCTTTTGTACTATTAATGTAATAAATCAGTGTTTCTGTGATTTCAATTCATTAGTTAAAATTGGCTGTGGAGATCAGACTGAGGTGAGGAGAAACGCTCTAGCCGTATCCTTGTTTTTTCTTTTTGGCCCTCTAATATTTATCATATCTTCATACATTGCCATCATCAGATCTGTTTTCAAACTCTCAAGAGTTCAGGCCCAATTTAAAACATTTTCCACATGCGCCCCTCAGCTTTCAATTATATGCCTTTACTTTTTGCCTAGATGTACTGTGCATATATGTGACGTAACCACTGAAATACCTACAGGTGTTCAGATTATGCTTGTTATGTTTTACAGTATCATCCCGCCTGTTGTTAACCCAATGATTTTCTGTTTGAAAACTCAGGAAATCAAGGCCGTCTTCATGAAGAGAATGAGAGGGAAAAAAGTCCATTTTCAGCTAAAAGCATCTGCAAACTAAGACATATGTTTAAAGGGCCTATATATGCAGTATGTTATTTATAATGCTTATTGTGATCATATTTTGCAAAGGATATATTACATACTTAATCATACTTAATCATATTCATACATACGTAATCATCTCAAAATCATTCTTTACAGTCATTATTTTTCTTATTTGTGAGTTTTTTTAACTGTTAATCCAGTGTTAATATGTTTATGGGGCAAATTAATAATCATATATTTATTTTAGCGGACACAAAATGTTCTCAGTCCAAAAGTTTTGCTTTAGGGCTAAAAATTGGAATTATACATGGTGTGTTAATTTTAACATCTGTTTGCAAAAAAAATTTGATTTTATATTTTATATCTTTTATATCTTCAACAGGTCTTGCTGTTTACATGTATAACTGTATATTTTCAAAACTCTCAAATTATTGTCAAGAAAATGCTGGTTGCCACTATTTATTTATTTATTTATTGTAGCCAAGAATGTTATGATCCTGGACAGAAATTGATTTTTAAAAATAAATTAACATTGACAAAATGTTTTGCTGAAGTTTAAAGTGTGACAGCTAGGCCTTGCTTTATCTTCCAAATACTATATGCATTAGCATGTACATAAAATGTATTGCAAAAAAAAAACAGCTACAACATACAGTTATTTAATTTAGTATAAATACACAATTCACCTCATGTTTGAGATTTGAATGATTATAAAAGTCGTAGTTCAGCTCCATAAAACCTGTAGAATCAGAGCGTTGTAGATTATGAGCCAATGTAATGTTAAAGATTTGACAACAGATGGTGCTAATGTGACAAGATTATTATACTCCTTAAACACTGTTATACATCTAGATATAAATAATGTTGATAATTCAGTCACTACTGGTAAATTTGCTATGTGCTTGAATATATCCCTTCCATAAATAGTATATTTACATTTAATGACTCACCAGTATTTCACTGGTCTAATTTTAGTCAGTGATTTAAGTACATGAATAATGAATAAACTGTATACCTTGTTTTTAACATTCTTTCAAATGATTTCCTCTAGATCGCTCTGAAAATCACAGTCATTTGGCTGAAGGGTCGGTAAACTGGCTATGTCCTCAAACACATTCACATAGGTGTTAAAATAAACTCCTAGATTTAAGAGATTCTCAAGCTGCTGGATGCCGGAGACAGAGGTGATTGGGACACTCTGGACGGAGGGCGATGTGACCACGTCTCTGAAGGGTAAGGGGCCATCAGAATCAACTGTCTGCTGGGCCAATCTGCAGCTAAAACAGTGGGGGTGAAAAAAAAAATCAAACAAAAATCGAACTCAACCAAACATGCACTGTATTGACTTTACTGTAATAACAAGATTTAATGTTTTGTATTCACATTTAACAAATTAGTTCATTAATATTTTAAGTAAAGGGTCTTTAAAACAAAGTGTAACGTAGCCACTAGATGGCGCCCAAACTCCGTAACAGTTGTTTAGTGGAGTGAAGGTTTTTTTTTTTTTTTTTTTTTCATTTGCTCAAACCATAAGTCAGTACTGGTTCAGTGCACCTTTTTGATCTCACCTCCCTTTTTGTCTTTACGTTAGAAGCCTCTGAGTTCATGCAAATAAACCTTGTGTTTGAAACTTACCTCGTCATTGCCTCTCTCAGCTGTGACAAAAATTCTAATGACATTCAAAAAAAATGAACTTTACAGCTAAAATAGTACACAACATTTAACAAAATTAAAATGTTTTTATAAAATTATAAGCTTCACATTTTTGCTTTTAAACCTTCCAAAACTGTCCTATTTTACTTTCATTGTGAGTGCCTTGATGTAACCTTAATTTTGTCTGTTAAAATATTTTTTTTGCTGTAATAAACATTATGCTGCAAATACTGTCAGTTGAGATTTATTTGTATTAAATATTCCTTTAAAATTCTCTCAGAGCTCACCTTAAGTGGCTTGACACCAGCACACAACCAAAACGCTCTGGTTACAAACATAACCTCGGTTCCCTGAGATAAGGGAACAAGCGTTACAGATAACATTTTTATGAGGAAACTCCTGTTTCTCTGATACTGAGACCCTGATACTTTGTTCACATTCGTGTAACTGCATGAACAAATGGCACTTCAACTGACTAACTGCCCAGTCATTAGATTGCATGATTTTCTGTGATGGCTTCGACATATGATTTGGACAGGACAGGTCTTCGTTCCAGTCAGAAGACTGGTTTTTCAAGGGCATAGAGGTGTCTCGTAGATGGGACTCTAGCCGAGGATGCCAAATCAGGAGGTCTGTCCTCAACGGTATCGGGCAAAGGGCTGCCGATAGCAGCTGAATCAGCTCGGGAACCACGTCTGATTTCTCCAGAGGGGGTGGGGAAGGCATACAAGCAAGCGCTGGACCATTCATGGGTCATGGTATCTCACTGCTTCAAAAAGTAAATTGGGCAGTGGAAGTTGTCTTCTGAGGCGAAGCATTCTACCTCTGCCTCTCCAAAAACAGACCAGATCATTTGAACAAATTGGGTATGTAGTCTCCATTTACCTGGTGCTACCTGAAAGGCATGTCCACTCCTTGGTTCAGTCTGCCTGGCACATGAACTGCTCTCAGCGAGAGGAGATTGCACTGTGCCCATAAAAACATCCTGTGATGGGAGTGTGACCTGAGACCACCTTGGTGATTCATAAAGGCTACCACCATCATGTTGTCAATGCAGACCTGGTGCCCATTTAAGGCCAGTAGGAAGGCTTTCAGGGCTAGAGAAACTGCCATCATCTCGAAGGACGGTACATGGGCTTTGAGGCAATATTGAAGGGGCCACATATGAACTATTCCCAGAAAGACAACTTGCTGCCTGGGAGTCAGAGTGCTTTTGGCTAAACTGATTTTTAGCCCAAGCTGCTCCAGATGGCTGAGTAACAGCGACCTGTGAGTGATGAACTCCTGTTCTTATCCAGATAATATAAGCCAGTCATCGAGGTAATTCATTATGCGGATTCCCATCTGCCTCAGGGGGAAAAAAGCTGCATTCACATACTTTGTAAAAAAATGATTGCACAGTTTAGACGCCTGAGACTGCCATTTCTCTTGAAAAAGAGGAAGTAGCGGCTGTTAAACCCTGACTCACTGTTTACTGGAGGTTCCTTTTGCAAGCAAGCTTTGCACATTGGACTGGAGGAAATGAGAATCGTTGTCCTGTACTGAAGTTTGAATGATGCCTCTGAACTGAGGTGGCCCGCGAACAAACCTAACACGAATAACCTTGTTCTATGGTTTTTACAATCCAGCTTGACACATTCGGAATGGCTTTCCAAGCCTGAAGCCAAATGGCAAGCAGTCTGAATTCCTTGTGGTAATGAGAAGAGGAGAAATGCTCCTTTGAGTATGTGGATCTTCCATCACAGTGGTAGTTTTGTTGGGCACGCACCTGTAGTGTATTGTGTGAGATAGAACTCAGGAATATATAGAATAGTTGGCCACTCTTGTATTGACGCTGAGTTCGAGTTTAGTTGGCCAACCCCTTTTTCCTTGTAAGCATTCCCCGTTGTTATTACTGCTGACAGGTCAGTAAAGTTTAAGAAGAAAAATGCCCACCTGTGTCTAGACTCTTTATTGAGTTTATCACGCAACGAGCACAACAGTTGGCGACGAGGTTTACACGGACACGATAAAGACGCCGAGACACTTTTCCTATTTTTTTTTTCTGGGAAAAGTAAGAAGAAAGCAGCATTGAAAAGGGAGAGGACAACGCAACTCTTCGCTGTAAGTGAAACAAGAAAGATGGCTGGTTATATTGGAAAACTTGACCCTTTTGATAGCGCGTCGGACGATTGGACAATGTATTGTGAACGTATGGAGCAGTATTTCAAAGCCAACGACATTGAAAATGAAAAGCGTGTATCTGTGTTATTGAGTGCAATTGGAGGAAGAGCATATGCATTGCTGAGAAGCCTCACTGCACCTGTAAAGCCTGCTGATGTTAGTTTTGACAACATTGTTAAAAGAATGCAGGACCATCTAGCGCCAAAACCGCTGCTCATAGCGGAGCGATTCAGATTTCATAAGCGGAATCAGAACGAAGGAGAGTCAATCGCCACAAATTAATGGAAAAATCATCCGAATGGAATTGGACACAGGCTCCGTGTCAGTGATGTCACAAAATGAGTTTGAAAGAAATTTTAAGAAAGCCAAGTTAAAGCCATTACCTGTCAAACTAAAAACATACACCAGTGAACCTATACTTCCCATTGGGGTAATGCCGGTAACTGTTGAGTACAATGATCAATGTAGTGAATTGGATCTGTACATAGTACAGACAGAAGGACCAGCACTTTGGGGACGTGACTGGTTGCGAAAGTTAAGGTTGGATTGGAAATCCATTAAAAGTTTGCAAGTCACAGTTCCTGATGGACTGAGTACTCAAAGGAAACTGGAAAAAGTGCTTGATTGTGCAGCAACAGTGTTTCAACCAGGCATGGGAACCTTGAAGCATATCAAGGGAAAAATAACACTGAAGGAGGACGCAGTGCCTAAGTTTCATAAGGCACGTCCAATTCCCTATGCTGTCGCCAGAAAGTGGAAATTGAGCTGGATCGATTGGAAGCTGAAGGAATACTATCCAAGGTTGACTGGAGTCCCTGGGCAACTCCCGTTGTTCCTGTCTCCAAGAAGAATGGAAGTGTAAGACTCTGTGGAGATTTTAAAGTGTCTGTTAACCCCGAGCTGCATGTAGAACAATATCCACTACCAAGAATAGAGGATATCTTTGCCACACTTTCTGGGGGAGACACTTCAGCAAAATCGACCTGGCGGAAGCATATTTACAGATGGAAATGGAGGAAGACTCCAAAGTGCTTCTGACTATAAACACACATAAGGGATTGTATCGTTATAACAGGCTGGTTTTTGGCATTTCCTCAGCACCCGCTTTATGACAGAGGGCTATGGATCAGGTGCTTCAAGGCTGCCCTGGTACTCAATGCTACCTCGACGACATCATCGTTACAGGTGAAAATGACAGTATCCATTTGGAGAACTTGGCATGTGTGTTAAAGAGACTGGGAGATTACGAGTTACGTGCAAGACATGGCAAATGTGAGCTCTTTAAGAGCAGCATCACATACTGTGGACATCAAATCAACACCAATGGCCTACGTAAGTGTCCTGACAAGTTGAGAGCCATTGCAGAGGCTCCACCACCAAAAGACATCTTACAGTTGAGGTCGTTCTTGGGATTCGTCAATTAAAAAAACAGATTTTTGCCAAATCTAGCCACTGTTCTCTATCCTCTTAATGCCCTGTTGCAAGCAGGAAAGAAATGGATGTGGACCAAGCAGTGTGCAGAAGCTTTTCAGGAAGCCAAGAGACTGGTGATGTCAGACACAGTTTTGACTCATTTTGACCCCCATAAGCCAATGAAATTGGCATGCGACGCCTCACCGTATGGCATCGGTGTGGTGTTGTCCCACGTGAGGAGTGATGGGACTGAACGGCCTATAGCCTTCGCTTCAAGTTCCCTCAGCACTGCAGAGAAGAACTATGCGCAGATTGATAGGGAGGCGCTGAGTCTTGTCTGGGGGGATTAAACGATTCAATCAGTATCTGTATGGGAACGAGTTTACCTTGGTCACTGACCATCAGCCTCTGGTTTCCATATTCAGTCCACAGAAGGGAGTTCCGCTGACAGCTGCAGCACGGTTGCAGAGATGGGCTTTGTTCCTAGGAGGACACAGATACCGGATTGAATTCAAAAGACATGCAAATGCTGATGGACTCTCACGCCTGCCATTAGACCTTACCAGCACAGAGTCAGTGAAAGAAAGCATACCTTTGGATGTTTTTACTCTTGCACAGCTGGAGGGCTCCCCTGTTACAGCTGAAATGGTTCAGAGAGAAACCAGGAAGGATCCCACATTGTCTCAAGTGTACACAGCTACACGAAATGGCTGAAATGCAGAAGCCAAGAGCCGGTTCGCACAGTACTATCAGCGCCGTGACGAACTGACTTTGGATGGAGGATGTATCATGTGGGGTTTTAGAGTCATTATACCTCCTAATTTGCGAACTCGAGTCTTGGAGGAGCTTTATGTCGGACATTTAGGAGTAGTAAAGATGAAGTCACTTGCCAGAAGCTTTGTATGGTGGCCAGGAATAGATCAGCAGATCGAGCAGCTTGCCATGCATTGCTCAGGATGTCAGCATGTTCCAAAGATGCCAAAAGCAGCCCCATTGCACGCTTGGGAATGGCCCGCTCTGCCATGGCAAAGGATACATGTTGATTTTGCGGGCCCCTTCATGGGCACTACGTTTCTCATTGTTGTTGATGCATGTACAAAGTGGCCCGAAGTCTTCAGCATGACCTCCACAACTGCTTCTCAAACTGTGACAGTACTGAGAGAACTCTTTGCAAGGACTGGTGTACCAGAACAGCTGGTGAGCGACAACGGGCCCCAGTTTGTATCTGCAGAGTTTCAAGTCTTCCTTAAGAACAACGGGATCAAACATGTGACCTCAGCGCCCTACCACCCTGCCACAAATGGCCTAGCTGAGAGATTTGTGCAAAGCTTGAAGAATGCTCTGCGTGCCATGACAAACGGAAAAATTACACTAAATCAAAAATTGCTAAATTTCCTATTTGCATATTGAAACGCAGCTCATGCTACCACGAATCGAACCCCAGCCATGTTGTTTCTGGGAAGACCTTTACGCTCTAGGCTGGATTTGTTGAAACCAAATCTGAAAAGAACCGTACAGGACAAACAACTGAAACAATCGCAAGGAGGAGGAAAAACACGCAAGTTGGAAGTTGGAGATAGCGTGCTTGCTAGGGATTACAGAGGAGATCACAAGTGGATGTCTGCAAGAATCAAAGAAAGAACAGGTCCACTCTCGTATACAGTGGAAGTTGCTCCCGACATCCTCTGGAGGCAGCACATTGATCAGCTGAGAAGCTCAAATGTTCCTCTGGAAAGTGTTCCAGTGAGTGCTCCAGTAAGTGTTCCATCTACACCTGCTGTCTCTGCTACCAATGGAAGTGACATGGCACTACCACCAGAAGACACTGTAACTCCCTGTAAGGCACCACAATCACCTGTTCCTACCTGTGAAAAGAGACGTTACCCTACCTGCATACGGAAACCTCCAAACTGTCTGGATTTATAAGAACTGAAAAAAAAGAGAGAGAAATATTTCCAGGAAACATTAGTTATTTGATTGTTACCTTTATTTATTTATTTTCTTTGAAAAAACAAACAAACAAACAGTGTAATGTTTATTTGTAAGGAAATTGTTTGTTGAGACTTCTTTATTTAGAGGGGAGGAAGTGTAGTGTATTGTATGAGATAGAACTCAGGAATATATAGAATAGTTGGCCACTCATGTCTTGACACTGAGTTCGAGTTCGAGGCCAACCCCTTTTTCCTTGTAAGCATTCAGGAATATATAGAATAGTTGGCCACTCTTGTCTTGACACTGAGTTCGAGTTCGAGGCCAACCCCTTTTTCCTTGTAAGCATTCCCCGTTGTTATTACTGCTGACAGGTAAAGTTTAAGAAGAAAAATGCCCACCTGTGTCTAGACTCTTTCTTGAGTTTATCACGCAACGAACACAACAGCACCGAAAGGCAGGTCCAGTTTAAAAAGAACTTCCAGCGTTTTAGCAGGCTGCTGAGTAGATGGAGCCTTCTGGCATTTGAAGCAGCCACCAAATTGAATTGCTTCGGCAGGAAGTGGCATATGGCCTGCGAAGACTTCTGAGCCACCCATGCAGTGGCCTTTGTAGCATGCAGAGCCAGGTCAGTCGCTGTGCACAGCACATTAAAGGCATCAGGATTTGGGCTAAACTCATCCATGATATGTCATATGGAGCGCTGAGACAGCCTCGCTAGCTGCTGAATAGAGTATACTCACTAGAGAGGAGGTCATCCTGCAGAGCATAGATGGATGTGGTGCATGGGCTTTTACCCCGGGTCTGACGGAGGGCACAGATGTGCAACAACTGCCTCGTTGAGAGGGGGACCTCACCATATTCTCTTTCTTAAGCAGCATCAACGGTGGTGACCGCAGCAGAAGTGGAGAAGTTAACAAGACGAAAATTGGGCACGCAACATCTTGTTGAGTTTGCTGTGAACTTCTGGGAAGAACAGGGCGGGCCGCTGGCGAGAAGATCGTTGACGGTGTCCTTTCCGGTACCACTCATCTAAAAGGCTGCGGAAAACCTCTTCAGAAGCTGAACAAGCTAGGTCGAGATCCTTTCTAGCCTTAGTGAGATCGAGAATCAGCTCACTGTCCACGCTTGGCCATATTGGTTGAAATGAAGGGAAGGAGCCTGGGTCTTCACCAGAACACACCCACTCCTCTGTGTCAGAAGCCTTCAATGACACAGAGTCATCAGCATCAACTTGCTCCTCCGAGCTGCCGAAGGAATCCAAGGCGCTCGCAGCTGACGAGGGGCACTGATCCTCACTCGTTAAGGACACAGGTGAATTGAGACGTTGCAGGGAGCGTAAAGCATGTGGGCCTTGCGACAGCATAAGTACACTCGAGTCCACTTTATGCAATGAGAGACCGTTTGATCACTGTTTCTTCAGACAGTCCTCATCTTGATCTCAACATAGTCTCCTTCCTTTTCATCCAGAATGGCTTGGAGAAGCTGGTTTCTTCTGTAGCTTTACTTGATGGTAAACTCATTGTAGACCTGCTCATTGAGAAACAACACATGCTGCTCAGCTAAATCTATTAAAAACAGAATTACATTTGCTTTAAGATTTTAAATGTTAAATTATCTCAGAAAAAAACTACAGAAAATCAACAGATATTACACACAGTTGGGTCCTGTGAAATGGTCACTACACTGACCAGTCAATCAAAGATTTTTAGAAAAGTTAAGGCCTAATATTAAGGCAGCTAATATTCAGCTTTTTTGGCAATGAATTGAAGACTGAAGGTTTTACTTTATAGCCTGTAATCTGCTCCAGACTTTGATCTTCGTAATTTCATTTTGCCTTTTAAAACCTTTTCAAATCTGTGATGATTTTATAAAAAAAAGGCTCTTTTTCCCCACTCTTAAATGCCTTGTGTTTTTTCTTCTGCATAATATTTAATAATTTCCTTATTATTCCATGTCTTATTGTTGTATATGTTAACAAGCTTTGAAGGTATAGACGCATCTCACAAAAGTTTCTGTATGAAGTAAGCACCTCTGTGTACTCATGGTCCATTAACCTTTCTATTTCATCAGCAGACCATATCTTTGTGAAGAGACCTGGCACCCCTGGTTTCTCCCTTTTATTATGAACAACGCTTGGATTGTCACTTGGCCTTCAAGAGAACACAAATGGCATTTGGAAATCATCTTCATTTCACTGAAAGTGAGGTATAGGTAACATAACCAAAATTACCAATGATGTTACATGGAAAGTCATAAAGCCATTGCACACTAATAATTATATTTGCATTGTCTAATAAGCAAAGTGACAAATAAAATATGACTGTGTATTTGAAGAACCAATCTAAGCATCAAACGTACAGTATGACGTGTTTCATGACGTGTCTCTTGTGATCGAGGGAAGAGTTCATAAAATGAGGAGTCAATGAATTTCTGTTAGTATAGAGGTGCACTGGACAGAAAAGTTTCACTCATTCCAAATATAAGGCTACTAAAGGTGTCACGTATCCTTTTTGTCATCGTGTGTTTTTGTTGTGATTTCACCATGTGCTCCCTGGACTCAGCCCTCTCGTCACCCTAGTCACGCCCTCCTTGTTTCTTCCTGAGTGTTTCATTGTCCTCACCTGTGTATGTTCTGATTAGTTTGTGTATTTAAGTTCCTCCTTGTGTTTAGTTCCCTGTCGGTCTTTATTGTTGCATATTGTTGATTAGTGTGTTTCTACGTGTGTGGATATCGCTCTGTGTTCCTGTCTGTTCCTCGTGAAAGTAATTAAAATTAGATTTGTTCCGTACGTTGTATCCTGTCTTCCATCCTGCAGCAACAGCGTGACAGAAAGACCGACCACACTATGGATCGGGCTGAGGAAAGACTGTGGAGACTGCGGCAGGGCGACCGGGAGTTGGAGCGGTATGTGGAGGATTTCATTGAGCTATCCGATCAGGTGGGTTGGCCCGATGCCTCTCTCGGCGCTGTGTTTCTGATGGGGCTGAGTGACGAGACTATTCGTTGTGATGCTCCCTCCTGTAATTACTCCTTAAGTGAACTTCTCAATCTTATTCTTTATTTAAATGGCTCAGATTTTGAAATAGAGGAAGTAAAGAATATTGGTGGGTCTCGTCATTCAGTCCCCTCTGAGACACAGTATATCGAGCCAGCTCATCCTGAGCCAAGAGCCCCCACATACCGTACCAACGACTCAAGACGCCTGCCCAGTCCCAAATCTCCTATCCTCCTCCAGTTCCGCCGCTGTCCTCAGCCCGATGCGGCCGGCCTCATCCCCGCGCTCTAATCCGCCGGCCACCGCCCAGAGCCCTGTCCCTCGGGCCGCCACGCCAGCGTCTGCTCGCAAGATGGCCGCCACGCCAGCGTCTGCTCGCAAGATGGCCGCCACGCCAGCGTCTGCTCGCAAGATGGCCGCCACGCCAGCGTCTGCTCGCAACATGGCCGCCACGCCAGAGCCTGCTCGCAAGATGGCCGCCACGCCAGAATCTGCACGTAAGATGGCCTCCGTTCCTGAGCCCCGGCCAAGATGGCCTCCATTCCTGAGCCCCCGGCCAAGATGGCCTCCGTTCCTGAGCCCCAAGCCAAGATGGCCCCCAAGCCTGAGTCCCCAGTCATGATTGCTGAAATGAACATTATGGACAGGGCAATCCCACTGGAGTTCACTGCTCCTATTATCTCCCCTAATTCTCCTAAGCCTCCGCTGGTTCCGTCCAGCCTTCCTGAGCCTCCGCTGGTTCCGTCCAGCCTTCCTGAGCCTCCGCTGGTTCCGTCCAGCCTTCTTAACCCTCCGCTGGTTCCGCCCAGCCTTCCTGAGTCAAGTCAAGTTGTGGCTGTTTTCCCCGAGTCAAGTCGGGTTGCAGCTACTGAATCAAGTCGGGTTGCAGCTGCGTTTCCCGAGGCGGGTCAGGTTCCTGAGTCACGTCAAGTTGCAGCTGCAGCTACTGAGCCAAGTCAAGCCACGGCTGTGGTTCCTGAGTCAAGTCACGTCACGGCTGAGTCAAGTCACGTCACGGCTGAGTCAAGTCACGTCACGGCTGAGTCAAGTCACGTCACGGCTGAGTCAAGTCACGTCACGGCTGAGTCAAGTCACGTCACGGCTGAGGCAAGTCACGTCACGGCTGAGTCAAGTCACGTCACGGCTACATCTCCTGAGTCAAATCAAGTTCCTGGTGCTTCTCATAAGCCAAGACAAAGCCCAGCTCGCCCTCCAGAGCCGGAGCTCTGCCCAGCTCGCCCTCCAGAGCCGGAGCTCTGCCCAGCTCGCCCTCCAGAGCCGGAGCTCTGCCCAGCTCGCCCTCCAGAGCCGGAGCTCTGCCCAGCTCGCCCTCCAGAGCCGGAGCTCTGCCCAGCTCGCCCTCCAGAGCCGGAGCTCTGCCCAGCGCGCCCTCCTGAGCCGGCTCCTCCTTCAGCGCGCCCTCCTGAGCCGGCTCCTCCTTCAGCGCGCCCTCCTGAGCCGGCTCCTCCTTCAGCGCGCCCTCCTGAGCCGGCTCCTCCTTCAGCGCGCCCTCCTGAGCCGGCTCCTCCTTCAGCGCGCCCTCCTGAGCCGGCTCCTCCTTCAGCGCGCCCTCCTGAGCCGGCTCCTCCTTCAGCGCGCCCTCCTGAGCCGGCTCCTCCTTCAGCGCGCCCTCCTGAGCCGGTTCCTCCTTCAGCGCGCCCTCCTGAGCCAGCACCTCATCCAGTGCTCCCTAGGGCTGGCAGTATTGTAAATTCCCCCAAGAAAATTTTGGGGGGGGGCTACCCGCCATGGCCTCCTGAACTGTCTGTCCGGCCATGGCCTCCTGAACTGTCTGTCCGGCCATGGCCTCCTGAACTGTCTGTCCAGCCATGGCCTCCTGAACTCCCTGATCCGCCATGGCCACCTGAAATGTTTACCCGGCCATGGCCTCCTGAGCCCCCAGACCCGCCATGGCCACCTGAACTGTTTACCCGGCCATGGCCTCCTGAGCCCCCAGACCCGCCATGGCCACCTGAACTGTCTGTCCGGCCATGGCCTCCTGAACTCCCTGATCCACCATGGCCTCCTGAACTCCCTGATCCGCCCTGGAGGTACGCCCCTAAGTACCCGGTGTCTGTCCAGCACGGACCTCCAGGGCGCCCACCCCCCCACCCCAGTGTATGTTTTACGGCGCGAGTCGCGCCTTGTGTGAGGGGGGGGTAATGTCACGTATCCTTTTTGTCATCGTGTGTTTTTGTTGTGATTTCACCATGTGCTCCCTGGACTCAGCCCTCTCGTCACCCTAGTCACGCCCTCCTTGTTTCTTCCTGAGTGTTTCATTGTCCTCACCTGTGTATGTTCTGATTAGTTTGTGTATTTAAGTTCCTCCTTGTGTTTAGTTCCCTGTCGGTCTTTATTGTTGCATATTGTTGATTAGTGTGTTTCTACGTGTGTGGATATCGCTCTGTGTTCCTGTCTGTTCCTCGTGAAAGTAATTAAAATTAGATTTGTTCCGTACGTTGTATCCTGTCTTCCATCCTGCAGCAACAGCGTGACAAAAGGTTACTGTGTAATTGATATAAAGCCATGCAGGGTAAAGAATTCATTTAACTCATTGGTGATTTTTAGTGATTTTTGAAATGTAAACTTCATTCTGCTTGTCTACCCATGTCATAACCTTATGAATTAAACAATTATCTTTGCATATGATCTGTATTACTTGACTGTAAAATTTGAAAGTTGATAAGCATTTATTTTGTCTTTGTTTTTGCTCTTTTTTCTGTTTATAGTCAAAGACTAATTGGTTTCTGAGGGATTTTACAGCAATGGCAGTCAACAACTTCTCTCAGATCACTGAATTCTACCTGCTGGGATTTCCAGGACTTCATCTACAGTATTATGCGGTTGTGGGAACCTTTTTACTCTTTGTTTATGTAATACTGGCAAGTGGAAACATTTTAATCATTTCATATATTGTTAATGAAAGACGCCTTCATAAACCCACCTACATGATCTTCTGTAATCTTGCAGTGTGTGATCTTTTAACGGGAACCGTCATTCTGCCCAGAGCAGCTGCAAAGTATCTCGCTAACAATGATTATGTACCATTTAATTTATGTTTAGTGCAAATGTTTTTTGTTCATTACTTAGGGGCAGTTAGTTCTGTTATTTTACTATTAATGGCCCTGGATCGGTTTGTTGCAGTATGCTACCCTCTTCGATATCCTGCTATTATCACAAATCAGCATATTGTATATGCGTGCACAGTATGTTGGTTGTTTATTTTAGTAATTTTAACATTCATTACTTATCAAACTAAAAAAATTCATTTCTGTACTACGAATGTAATAAGTAATTGCTTCTGTGATTACAATTCATTAGTTAAAATTGGCTGTGGAGATCAGACAGAGCTGAAGAGTAATGTTCTAGGTGTTGGCTTGTTTTTTCTTTTAGGTCCTCTAATATTCATCATATTTTCATACATTGCCATCATCAGATCTGTTTTCAAACTCTCAAGTGTTCAGGCCAGATTTAAAACATTTTCCACATGTGCCCCTCAGCTTTCAATCATATGTTTTTACTTTTTGCCTAGATATATTGTGCATCTATTTGACGAGTGAGTTATCTGACTTCGCTGACCTGTTCAATGACCTGAGGAAACAGAGAAACTCGGGAGGGGAAGGCATACAAGCAAGCGCTGGGCCATTCATGGGTCATGGTATCTCAGCACTTCAAAAAGTAAATTGGGCAGTGGAAGTTGTCTTCTGAGGCAAAGAGGTCTACCTCTGCCTCTCCGAAAACAGACCAGATCATTTGAACAAATTGGGTATGTAGTCTCCATTTTCCTGGTGCTACCTGAAAGGCATGTCCACTCCTTGGTTCAGTCTGCCTGGCACATGAACTGCTTTCAGCGAGAGGAGATTGCACTGTGCCCATAAAAGGAGGTGTCGCACCATCCTGTGATGGAAGTGTGACCTGAGACCACCTTGGTGATTCATAAAGGCTACCACCATCATGTTGTCAATGCAGACCTGGTGCCCATTTAAGGCCAGTAGGAAGGCTTTCAGGGCTAGAGAAACTGCCATCATCTCGAAGGACGGTACATGGGCTTTGAGGCAATATTGAAGGGGCCACATATGAACTATTCCCAGAAAGACAACTTGCTGCCTGGGAGTCAGAGTGCTTTTGGCTAAATTGATTTTTAGCCCAGATGGCTGAGTAACAGCGACCTGTGAGTGATGAACTCCTGTTCTTATCCGGCTAATATAAGCCAGCCATCGAGGTAATTCATTATGCGGATTCCCATCTGCCTCGGGGGGAAAAGCTACATTCACGCACTTTAAAAAAAAAAATGAGCGCACGGTTTAGATGCCTGAGATTGCCATTTCTCTTGAAAATGAGGAAGTAGCGGCTGTTAAACCCTGGGCTGGAGGACATGAGCATCGTTGTCCTGTACTGAAGTTTGAATGATGCCTCTGAAACGAGGTGGCCCGCGAACAAACCTAACATGAATAACCTTGTTCTATGGTTTTTACAATCCAGCTTGACACATTCGGAATGGCTTTCCAAGCCTGGAGCCAAATGGCAAGCAGTCTGAATTCCTCATGGTAATGAGAAGAGGAGAAATGCTCCTTTGAGTATGTGGATCCTCCATCACAGTGGTAGTTTTGTTGGGCACGCACCGAAAGGCAGGTCCAGTTTAAAAAGAACTTCCAGAGTTTTAGCAGGCTGCTGAGTAGATGGAGCCTTCTGGCATCTTGAAGCAGCCACTGAATTGAATTGCTTCGGCAGGAAGTGGCATATGGCCGGCGAAGACTTCTGAGCTGCCTTAAAGCGTTCTGCAAATCCATTCACGGTTGGGCCGAACAGTCCCTTAGGAGAGACTGGGGAGTCGAGGAAGGAAACCCTGTAAGCATTCCTGATCTCTGTTAAAGTTTGCCTAAGGTGGTGTTTCAGCACCACCAAGTTTGCCATGACCTTGCCACCCCTGCAGTGGCCTTTGTAGCATGCAGAGCCAGGTCAGTCACTGTGCACAGCACATTAAAAGCATCAGTAGGCTGAATTTTTGATGTCTGGAATGCTGGTTAGGTAGGTTTTGCTGAATGGTTTCACTAGAAAGGTCCTCCTGCTGGTTAGATGGATGTGGAACACACCCACGGGCTCCTGGATGGCAAGATGTGCAACAACCGCCTCTTTGTGATACAGCTCACCATATTCTCTTGCTTCAGAGCTGCAATGGTGGTGAGCAAGAAGTGGTACTTTGATGAGGCGAAAATTGGGCATGCCACATCCTGGTGAGTTCAGTGAACTTGCGGGCACAGAGCAAGTAAATCACTAGGCTCACTGAAAGGGAAGGGAGTAATTAAAATCTAGCCACTCTAATCTGCACTGTTTCTTCCATTTGATTATTCATGAGCCACACTCGCAGCACAACTTTTGCAACAATGTCATTAAAATTTGCTAAAAAAATGTGCACTTTTTAATCCGTCGGATGGCTGCAGAGGAAGGCTTGCACACTGATTTTCGTGTGCTAGGGTCTTTACTACAGCGAGCAGCAGATTTTACCATTTTTTTGCCAGGCAGGGATAGCTAAAATTTTAATGCAATAAAGCTTCTTGCTTTGACTTCTTGCTTCAGAGTCCAGCGAGGAGGTGATCTTCATCGCTGAAGGAGAAAAATTCTGACAAGTGGAGCACTGAGCTGACTTATATAGCAGTTGGCTCCTCCCCTTTTGAAGCAGCATTTTTTGTGCAGTTACATGAATGTGAACAAATTAGGCTTCAGTATCAGAGTAAACAGAAGTTTCCCCATCAGCATACTTAATGCAATGAGAGACCATTTGATCACTGTTTCTTCTGACAGTCCTCATCTTGATCTCAACATTGTCAAATCCCCTAGAGTCTCCTTCCTTTTCATCCAGAATGGCTTGGAGAAGCTGGTTTCTTCTGTAGATTTACTTGATGGTAAACTCACTGTAGGCCTGCTCATTGAGAAACAACACATGCTGCTCAGCTAAATCTATTAAAAACAGAATTACATTTGCTTTAAGATTTTAAATGTTGAACTATCAGAAAAAAAAGACAAAAAACTACAGAAAATCAACAGATATTACACACAGTTGGGTCCTGTGAAATGGTCACTACACTGACCAGCCAATCAAAGATTTTTAGAAAAGTTAAGGCCTAATATTAAGGCAGCTAATATTCAGCTTTTTTGGCAACAAAATAATAACTACCTTTGTAACATGCTGAGACTCTGCATATTCTTTAAGTTCAGTTTAATATATCAGCAGATACTGGGGGCAAGGATGTAAACACCCTACTTTAAAGTTGCAGATAATATAGAGTTAGGGCCTGCGGTTGTTCTGTCTCCGTAGCAGATTCTTAACTTCATATTCTTGTATTTTAAATGGAGGAGTCATAGAACTGGGCCAGGAGGGCAGCATTGGCTGACCTACCTTTCAATCCATTGTGTTGTCAATTTGACTATAGAGCGCATCAAGTTCATCAGAAAATATAATATCATCATATAAGATTGAAGGTTTTACTTTATAGCCTGTAATCTGCTCCAGACTTTGATCTTCAGTTCATTTTCCAAATTACACTTGTAATTTCCTTTTGCCTTTTTAACACCTTTTTGAATCTTTGATAATTTTATAAAGCTCTTTTTCCCCACTCTTAAATGCCTTGTTTTTCCTTCTGCATAATATTTAATAATTTCCTTATTATTCCATGTCTTATTATTTTTAATGTTAACAAGCTTTGAAGGTATACACACATCTCACAAAAGTTTCTATATGAAGTAAGCACCTCTGTATACTCATCCAAATCACAGCATGACTTCTTAAAAACAGACCAATCAGTGACCTCTAGGTGGTCCATTATTCTATTTCATCAGCAGACCATATCTTTGTGAAAAGACCAGGCACCCCTCCCTTTTATTTTGAACAACCCTTGGATTGTCAGAACACAAATGGCATTTGGAAATCATCTTCATTTCACTGAAAGTAAGGTATAGGTAAAATAACCAAAATCACCACTGATGTTACTTGGAAAGTCATAAAGTCATTGCACACTAATAATTATATTTGCATTGTCTAATAAGCAAAGTAACAAATAAAATATGACTGTGTATTTGAAGAACCTATCACCAAACATACAGTATGACGTGTTTCATGACGTGTCTCTTGTGATCGAGGGAAGAGTTCATAAACTGAGGAGTCAATGAATTTCTGTTAGTATAGAGGTGCACTGGACAGAAGAGTTTCACTCCTTTCTAAATATAAGGCTACTCAAGGTTACTGTGCAATTGATATGAAGCCATGCAGGGTAAAGAATTCATTTAACTCATTGGTAATTTTTTATGATTTTATGAAATGTAAACTTCATTCTGCTTGACTACCCATGTCATGACCTTATGAATGAATTAATTATCTTTGCATATGATCTGTATTACTTGTACTGTAATATTTGAAAGTTGATAAGCATTTATTTATTTTGTGTCTTTTTTTTTCCTGTTTACAGTCAAAGACTAATTGGTTTCTGTGGGATTTTGGAGCAATGGCAGTCAACAACTTCTCTCAGATCACTGAATTCTACCTGCTGGGATTTCCAGGACTTCATCCACAGTATTATGGGGCTGTGGGAACCTTTTTACTCTTTGTTTATGTAATACTGGCAAGTGGAAACATTTTAATCATTTCATATATTGTTAATGAAAGACGCCTTCATAAACCCACCTACATGATCTTCTGTAATCTTGCAGTGTGTGATCTTTTGTTTGGAAACGTCATTCTGCCCAGAACAGCTGCAAAGTATCTTGCTAACAATGATTATGTACCATTTAATTTATGTTTAGTACAAATGTTTTTTGTTCATTACTTAGGGGCAGTTAGTGCTTTTATTTTACTACTAATGGCCCTGGATCGGTTTGTTGCAGTATGCTACCCTCTTCGATATCCTGCAATTATCACAAATCAGCATATTACATATGCGTGCACAGTGTGTTGGTTGTTTATTTTAGTAATTTTACCATTAATTACTTATCAAACTAAGAAACTTAATTTCTGTACTACGAATGTAATAAGTAATTGTTTCTGTGATTTCAATTCATTAGATAAAATTGGCTGTGGAGATCAGACAGAGCTGAAGACTAATGTTCTAGGTGTTGGCTTGTTTTTTCTTTTAGGTCCTCTAATATTTATCATATTTTCATACATTGCCATCATCAGATCTGTTTTCAAACTCTCAAGTGTTCAGGCCAGATTTAAAACATTTTCCACATGTGCCCCTCAGCTTTTAATCATATGTTTTTACTTTTTGCCTAGATATATTGTGCATCTATGTAATGTAACCACAGGTGTTCAAATTGTGCTTGTTATGTGGTACAGTATTCTCCCACCTGTTGTTAACCCAATTATTTACTATCTGAAAACTCAGAAAATCAAGGCCGTCTTTATTAAGAGAGTGAGAGGGAAAAAGGCAACCTTCAGCTGAAAATATCTTCATGTTGAGACAAAGATAAATGCTTAATAAACCTGTATGTCTAATATGTTGTATATAATGCTATAGGAGCAATTTTGACCATTTTTATTGAAGAAACCAAAAACATATTTAGCAATGACATTTCAAAAATCACTCCTTACTGTGACTTTTCCAAAACATCATATTCTATTTATTAATACTGTCATCTGTTGATTAAATATCTATTTTCTTTTTAAAAAAGCATCTTTGATGATAGCTGCTTACTGTATTCTAAATTGTTAGTCAACAAATGTTCCTTTGAATTGTTTGCAAAATTGTGATTTTATATTTTATTTTTCTGTGAGTTATTTTTTCCAGCTTTTGTTTTTCAAGTGTTTTACTGTTTAGATTTTGCTGAGGATATGACTAAAATGACAAAACTCACATTATTGTAATGTCAAGAAACAGCTGGTTGTCATTATTTATTTATGTATTCATTGTAGCCAAGAATGTTATGACCCTGCGCAGAAATTTAATTTAAAAAATAAAGTAACATTGAAAAAAAATTCTGGAGTTAAAAGTGTGACAGCTAGGCCTTGTCTTCATTTTCAAAATACATGTCCATAAAATGTATTGCAAACAAATACTCAGCTACAACATACAGTTACTTTGTTCTATATTAAAATACAAATTACCTCATCTTTGACATTTTAATGATTGCAAAATTCACAGTTCAGCTCCATAAAAACTGTACAATCAGTCATGAACTGAAAGTGTAGTAGGACATAAGCCAATGTAATGTTATTGATCTGGCAACAGATGGCACTAATGTAACATGATTATTATGATCCTCGAAAACTGTTTTACACACAGATATAAACAATATTGATAATTCATATGACATCCATATATTAAAATAGTATATTTACACTTTTATTAATGTTCTTATGAAAGAAATTAATCACCAGTATTTCACTGGTCCAGTCAGTAATTTAAGTACATGAATTATAAATATGTACAATGTTATTGAATATATGCCTTCCATAAATAGTATATTTACACTTTTACTAATATTCTTATGAAAGGAATGTTTCACCAGTGAAGTACATGAATAATAAATGAACTGTATACCTTGTTTTTAACATTCTTTCAGATGATTTCCTCGTAATCACTCTGAAAATCACAGTCATTTGGCTGATGGGTCGGTAAACTGGCTATGTCCTCAAACACATCTGCATAGGTGTTAAAATGAACTCCTAGATTTAAGAGATTCTCAAGCTGCTGGATTCCGCCGGAGACAGAGGTGTTCGGGAGACTCTGTACAGAGGGTGATGTGACCACATCTCTGAAGGGTGAAGGCGCCATTAGAATAAACTGTCCTCTGAACCAATCTGCAGCTGAAACAAAAGAAAAAAAAATAAAGTAAAACAAAAATCAAACTCAACCAAACATCCACTGTATTGACTTAATAACTCATAACACGTTATAATGTTGTGTATTTACATTTAACAAAATTGGTTCATTAATATTTTAGCAACTTCCTGACTAATGTGAATGTTTCTGTTGCAAGTGGCACCATTATGGCAAGGACGGAGCATACAGGGGTTGCTGGTTATTTGAGATATAGTCACGTTGCTTTGTGCTTCCAGTAACTTTTTATGTGTGTTTGATATTCTGCTTGCCACATCTCCGGTTAGATACTGACCATTGTAGCTTTTCACTGCAGCCAGAAGCAGCATTTTATCTCCTTGCAACTTCATTCCAAACACGTGCATTTTAGATGCTTGTAAGTTAAAGAGGCTATCCAAAGCTTTGACAAATTTTAAATACTTCAAAGACAGGAATTCCTCAAGAGTAGATATGGAGATGTAAAACAACACACAGTTGTCCAGAGAGACGTTGGTAAAGCTTTTGTAACTGACGCAGATGCTGTTGTTGACTGAAGGGTGGAGCTGGTCACTCGCTTCGACTGAAATATTATAGGTTGCCTCTCTAAACATCATAAGTGGCCCGTTTTTGAATGTACAATTGAACACATCCAGTTCGTCCTGATCAGTCAGTCTTACATTTCCGATTAGTCCTCCTGGGAAGGAACTTCCATAACATTTTACCAATATATTAATGTTTCTCTGGAGCGGTGCATTATCATTTTTATCAAGAGTTTTCATATGAAATAAAGTGGTGGAGGACAATGGAGGCTTACCAGCATCTTGAACCACAATATGTATATGAAAAAGAGGGTTGCGTTCCCAATCAAAGGGTCTTGAGGTAACAAGAACACCATCAGATGTGAGCGAAAAACCCTCAGAAGGTCTCATCATCCAGTATGTGAAAGGACCTTGATTTGGAGGAAGATCATCATCTGTGGCTGCCAAGGTTAATTTTCTCGGATAAACCCTTCAGTGGTCAAAAGTTTGGGAGGATTGTCATTGACATCATTGATGGTGATAGCTACCTTTATGCTTCCGGTTACAGCAGGAGATCCCTCATCAACAGCAATGACCGTCAGGTTATAGAAGGCCCACATTTCTCTATTCAGGTGACTGTAAAGAAGGACCTATAAAGAAGGAGCTATTGATATTTCTATGTTCAATGCTATAAGAGAACCTGCTCCATTCTAGGATCACATCCTGGTAAACCGATTTGACTTTAGTTATGAAAGTCCCAATTGATATGTCCTTCAATACTACTGCAATGTACAGCATTGATTGGGTGTCCTTCGCCCAAACTTGCAAAACTGTGGTACCAATTAAAGCATTTTCTAAAATGGTGGCAATGTAATTAGTAAATGTAAATACAGGAGGGTTATCATTTAAATCCATCACATATACAGTGATATCAAGTCTCTCCATCTTAGGATGCCAGCCTCCATTCTTGGCAATGACATTTTGGAGGATGCCAAATCAGGAGGTCTGTCCTCAAAGGAGGTCTGTCCTCAGTGGTATCGGGCAAGGGGCTGCTGATAGCAGTTGAATCAACTCAGGAACCACGTCTGATTTCTCCAGAGTGGGGCCACCAGGAAGAGTGAGCATATGACTTCCCTGCCAGTCTGATGACCTGCAGAAACAGAGCAACTGTGGGGGGGAGGCATACAAGCAAGC